>NC_133770.1:87430424-87445687 GCF_003597395.2 Chelonoidis abingdonii
GACCAGCAGCGGGCTGAGCGGGCCGGCAGCGTAAGATCAACATTTTAATTTCATTTTAAATGAAGCTTCTTAAACATTTTGAAAACCCTGTTTATTTTACAATACAACACTAGTTTAGTTATATAATATATAGACTTATAGAGAGAAACCTTCTAAAAAACATTAAAAATGTATTACCGGCAAGTGAAACCTTAAATTAGAGTGAATAAATGAAGACTCGGCACACCGCTTCTGAAAGGTTGCTGACCCCTGCTTTAGAGCCTTAACTACAGATTTGGGGACCTAATTTTTAGTCATCCACAATTGAAAGGTTTTACCTAAATGACCTAGAGCTTAGCTACCTCAAGGGGTGTCTCCCTTTTTGAGCCACAATTCCACATGCTTTTGGCTGGGACTCTGATGTTAACCATCTCAAGGACAAAGCTTCAGAGAGCCAGGAGCAGCCCTGAGAATTGTCCCTTCTTGCCTCTAGATTTTGCTCCTGCCAGGTCTAAGTCTAAGCTTGGTCCCATTCAGAAAATTAAGGCACACCACTCTGTCCAGGTAGTTTGCTAGCTGGTGGCTTCCTGCCTGCCAGCATTCAGCCTACTGGTAAGGTTTTCACCATGCCTGACTTTAAAGTTGTGCTGTTCTTGGATATCTGCTCCCTACATAGTAACTGGGGAAATGGTTTTGCTTATTATCTAAGCCATGACTAGAGGGCCAGATCCCAAGATGATGGTCTGAGCTATTCAAACAGGAAAAATACTGTAAACATTTTGGTTGAAGTTTTTCCCCTTGTCAGAAATATTATTCAATGAACATTTTAGGCCATCTCTGGAGAGGGTCAGAAAACAGAAGCCATTATTGGTGGTGATTTTCTAGCTGTATTTTGTGATGGTGACTCCCTATAAATGCTCCTAATAAAAGAAAGTCCTCTTAGCAGTAGTCCAGACTTTGAATGGCACTCTTAGACTAATGAAATCCTTTGAGTGGTTTGATTTTAAAAAGAAAGAACTGATTCACTAGGCTGCAGTAGCCAAGAAAAGCAGGTGATGCCATAGGAAAGGAACCTGAAACCTACTACAAGAGGAACAACAATGGTGCTAAATTGCTAGGGGCCAAATCCTGCAAACTCTTAAGCATGCACATAACTTTACTCAAAGGAGTAGCCTCAGTGGGAATGTCTACATTGCAAGTAGGAGTGAGCCTCCCACCCAGATAGACAGACATGCACAAGCACACTAAAAATAGCAGTGTGGGAGTTGCAGCTCCAGTGGAGATTCAGAGCTGGCCACCCAAGCTTAGACTCTTCAGGGTCAGGTGGGCTTGAGAGCCTGCATGCCACCCAAACTACAATGTCTACACTGCTATTTTTAGCTCTTTAGCTCAAGTGGAGCTAGAGCAAGTCTGTCTACCCAGGCTGGGAGGTTTCCTCCCAGCTGCAGTGTAGACATAGCCATTGAGCTTAGTGGGATGACTCATGGAAGTAAATTTACTCACTGGTGTGTTTGCAAGATCGGGCCACAGGCATGTGCAGTAACCTTCATATAAACTTGGGCCCCGGTTTTGCAATCAAGTGTTGCAGGTACGTGCTTTCACCTGCACAGACTTATTTAGATGCCTAAATAGGAGATTTAATTGGGATACCAAGTGGGCACAAGAGTCTGCCTGTGCAGATCTGGCTGCAGAGACAGGGCTTGGTTGCAAAGATCAGGAAAAATCACACTAAAATACCTAGTAATCCAGAGCCTCTCTCCTTTTATGGGGCTAGATATCTGGTTGGTCTTCTGCTGTGGTGCCGTGACCAACAAACAGTAGGACCCTACAAAGCCCTACCACACTCAGCACTCACACACTGGTTCTGAGGCCTGGGGAGCCCAGATGTACGGCTGGATTTTGCCATTTTCACTGTAGCACACTTGGGCCATAAAAAGTTTTACCGGGTCTGATTTCTTCCTATTGTAAATGGCAAAACAACAACTTCTCAACCAAGCAAATGACAAGAAAAAGTCAGTCTCCTTCCCTTAGTCCCAAAAATTGGGGAGCAGCTGGGACCTTTCTGGTGAATAAGGCACTGTCGTGATTCTCGGTGGAATTAAAATAGACATTGTAACAGAGAGCTCTACCCAGGACTAGTTAGGCCAGAGAGCATAAGCAGAAAAGCATCATCTTACATTCTAGAAAAATGCTATCCAGTTTAATTATCTGTGCCTGAATTGAAAAATTCCTCTCAGGGATACAGACTAGCCAAGTGTCTCTTATGAAAAGGCTGTTCAAGGTAAATCAGAGAAAGTATGTTCAAAACCACCACTTGTGAATTGCAAGCAGGTAATGATTATACATGAGATCTTATTTTTTAATATGGCTCAGTGGATAGTAACAGCAAGCTTGCCAAATCCCTGGGTACTAACTCCTGGCCAGCTAGCGTACAGTTGCAGAGCAGACTGTGGGCTCATTTCTACAGAAATCTCTTGCAATAACTTTAACTTTAGAATCAGAGTTGCTGTAAGGGCTTCACAGTGGTTAAATGGAGCTTCTTGTTGATTTGTTGGGCTGAAACTGAAAAAAAAACCTCTTTGGCTGCAGGAGTGAGCGCAATAACTTTTTTCACTATTAAACAGGGGCTGTATTATAACCCTAAAATCCAGCCTGAGTAAAAGTTATCTGCACAATATGCACCATACTGCTGCCCAAAGCCAACTTCAGTGGCTTACTCCTGAGAACCCCCTTCTCTGAGCTGCCTCAGGCCTCACACTTGAGGTGATTAATTTCAGTGTCCTTGGTCAACACAGGTGCTGAGGTGTGTCAGACAGGGAGAAGGATGCCTTGGAGTAGCTGGCCCCTAAACTATTTAGGTCAACATTTTCCAATTTAAGCACTTAGATTTAGGAAATCAATTCCAGACTTAGTAAGGCTGATAGAAATATTTCCACTGAAACAGTTTTTTGATGGAAAATTGGTTTTTCAACTAAAGTACTTCCCCCCCCCCCCCGTGTCTGCTTTTACTGGAAATTGTTGGTTGATTGGTGGTGGGGTGGGAGTAGAAAAACAGAATGTCTGAAAACTGAAGAGGGAGCCTGGCCATGAAGGAGCATGAGTCACTTGAACTACAGTTCCCCTGAGGCAACACAGGAGCATTTCTGAATTGAAATATCTCAGAGGGTTGGTTTTTCTGCAAAAAGTTAAAATTTTCAGATTTTAGATTTTTTTTTCCTTTTTGTTAAAATATTCCATAGGAAAAGTAAATCCTACCACCTCTCATATTTAAACAACTAAGTAAGACTGGCCTGATTTTCAGAGGTCCCAAGTAGCCATACCTCCCACTGAGAATGGGTGATCTAAATTATTCAGTGGACGCTTACAAATGAATTCAGGATCAGTTTATGAATGAGACGCAAATAGAAAACTGGGCTAATTTAGCAATATTATTTGCAGCCCATAATTTGATCAGTTCTTCTTAAAAATAAGGTAACACCATCAAAAAAAATTTACTGAACTGGCATGTGCCGAAGAAAGAGTCCCTGGCTATTCCACAGAACTCCACTTACCAAACTCTCCAGCGAGGATAGCAAGTGTTAACAATACACTCTACCAGTCAAAGAAAAGTTAAAACATTAGAAAAGTCCCTACTTGCTGATCATATCGTGAGATCAGGAGACTGAGTCCAGTTGTTTCTGAAAGTTATCTTTGCCAAATTAATATTTTCATAGGTGTGGTACATCAAAGCCCCTGAACTCTTTTCTATCTCTTATTGTGCAATGCATACCACTTGAAGAAGGATGAATGGACCTCATCACATTGCACCCTATAGTCTCTCTTGTAAGCTAAGCCCCTTTAGTGGTGTATTCTTCGTAAAGGAATTTTCAGGTTGTCTGAAACCATCTAAATAAGCATAACAAACATACTGCATTTGGGGATTAATTTATAATGGAAACCAAAATCATCCTCACACTCTTCGTGATCACATTTTCACTTAAGGTGAGCCCCTGTGGCTTTGTCATCAGTACATTTGATGATAGCAGAGAAGGAGAGTTCCTAATGTAAGCATTCCTCTTATGGAACTTACTCGGAATGTCTTGCTTAAATGGATATCTGTCTATTTCACTCATAGAAATGGATTTCAAACCTACTCACAGCATTATATTTTTAAAACTCAAAGACATGCTATATTTCTTGCATGTTTTTAAAAGCAGGAAAAAAAGTCTCTTAATTAAGCACGTTGCTCTGGGTTTCTAATTCCCCACCTGCACTAGATTTCTTCTTCCGGGGTATGTTCTTACCCTTCAGGAAAGGCCTTCCCATTGCTATTTATTATATAAATAGCAGTACTGGGCCAGAGCCTTACTTGGCATAAATTGGCAGAGATCCATTAATTTCACTTGAGAATCTGGCCCCAAAAAGCGTCACTCAATGGCCAGCAAGAGAACATAACTCTTAGTTTTTCTGATGCTGCTGGGGAGGAGGCCTTTAAATAGGCTCTATAGAAGCTCAATCTATCCTTTCTTTCTTTCTCCCTTTTGACAGAAGATAGGCTTCCAAGATAGAATTGAAATGGTGAACTTGCAAACAAGGCAAAGGTACTGATGCTCTTTCTACACTTTTGTTTCAGTAGTTTCCCCACACACACACACTTCCCCAGCGCCCCCCCCCCATCCCCGCCAAAAAGGCTGTGTCATGTATTCTGCTTTATTCCCAAACTATATAAGAGCTAATTACCAGTCCCTATTAAACATGGTTATAACAAGATTATTTCAAGAAAAACTTATCACGACAACACATATAAGAAAGTAGAAAAAATTGCATGGTCAATAAGCACCCCTAAAATAGTTAACTAGCTCCCCCTAGTGGAGCTAGAAAAGTACTAAAGTACTACAAACAATATATTTGACAATGAAATCTGTATTTTCTTTTTACGCTGGAGATTTTGCAGTGCACTTTGTACAGCATATTGAAATTTTTAAAGCTTACACTAGTAGCTACATGCAAAAAAGTAGTAAAGATACCATACTACAAAAAGTTCTGCTATACTATCATTATAAGATATACTCAAAGTGACCTCTGTTAGTTTCATGTTTGAAGTTTTATGGAACTTGCTGTTAACAATATTTAAGGACCCTGGGTCTGTTCATCTGAGGATCTCATAGTGCTTCAGAAAGATTGGTATTATTATCCCTGTTGTATAAATAGCATAACTTATGTTCAGAGATGTTAAGTGACTTGCCCAAAGTCAAATAGGGTGAGAAAGAACACAGGTCTCCTCTTAGCTCTATGCTCCAACCAATAAACCATGCCTCTCCAATGGATCCTTTACTCTTAATTTTGGTCACTGGTTCAAATCTACCCCTGTGCAGTAGTGACAAGATGTTACTGCCACTTGATGACTATTAGTGTCTTATTCCAGTGGAATGAGATCTTGGAGTCACCATGGATAGTTCTCTGAAAACTTCAGCTCAGTGCACAGCAGCAGTCAAAATGGCTAACAATGTCAGGAACTATAGTGTTAGGAAAGGGATAGAAAATAAGACAGAAAATAACCTAATGTCACTATATACATCTATAGCACTCCCACACCTTGAATATTCCTACAGAAGGATATAGTGGAACTGGAAAAGGTTCAGAGAAGAGTAATAAAGATGATCAGGTGTACGGAACAGCTTCCTTACAAAGAGAAACTAAAAATGTTAGAAAAGAGATGACTAAGGGTATACACATATATAAAAACATGACTAGTGTGGAAAAAGTGAATAGAAAAGTGTTATTTACCCTTTCCTACAATACAAAAAACAGAGGTCATTCAATGAAATTAATAGGCAGCAGGTTTAATACAAAAAGGAGGAAGTATTTTGTCATACAACATGCCATTAACCTGTGGCTCATTGCCTGGGGATGTTCTGAGGGCCAAAAATATAATTGGGTTCAGAAAAGAATTAGATAAGTTCATGCAGGCTAGGTTCCTCCACGGCAATTAGCTAAGGTGGTTAGGGATGTAATTCCATGCTCTGAGTGACCTTAAACCTCTGACTGCCAGAAACCTGGAGAAGAAGACAGGGATGGAGCACTCCAGCTGCCCTGTTCTGCGACTACCCCTGAAGCTCTGATACTGGCCGGTCCTGGGGTGGGATGGAGGTGAAGTGTGGGTCGGGCCACGAGTGGAAGAGGTGGGACAGGGAGCTAGCCTCCCCCAGGGGAAGCTTCACCCGCTGCCCATGGCCTTAAGATCAAAGATATGAGATACTGCAGGAAACTACTGATATTACCTACATTGTCTTCAGCTTAACTATCTCTGCTATAATGAATGACTGACAGCTGCTGTCAGGGTTCCTTCCCCACTCTGAACTCTGGGGTACACACGTGGGGACCCACATGAAAGACCCCTAAGCTTATTTTTACCTGCTTAAGTCGAAAACTTTTCAAAGGCACAAGTTACACCTTGTCCTTGAACAGTGTGCTGCCACCACCAAGTGATTTAGACAAAGAACCAGGGAAAGGACCAGTTGGGGTCCTATTCCCCCAAGCCCTAGACCCCCTTTCCTGGGGAAGGCCTGAGATCAATATCCTCATCAACTGGTACAGGTGAACACAGACCCAAACCCTTGGATCTTAAGAACAATGAAAAATCAATCAGGTTCTTAAAAGAGAATTTACTTAAAGATAAAAGAATCCCCTCTGTAAAATCAGGATGGAAGATAACTTTACAGGGTAACAAAAGATTCAGAACATAGAGGATTTCTCCTCCAGGCAAAACTTTAAAGTTACAAAAAACAAAAAAACAGGAATAAACCTTCCTCTTAGCACAGGGGAAAATTCACAAGCTAAACAAAAGATACTGTAATGCATTTCCTTGCTGTTACTTACTATTTCGGTAATATTAGATGTACCATTTCAGTGGGAGCGGGATTACTTGCTTGGTCTCTCCCTTTGTCTCCTGAGAGAACACCCACACAGCCCAAAACAAAGCCTTCCCCCACTACCCAATTTGAAAGTATCTTCTTTCCCCATTGGTCCTTCTGGCCAGGTGCCAAACAGGTTATCTGAGCTTCTTAACCCCTTAGAGGTAAGGAGGGATTTTATGCTACCCTTAGCTGTATGTATAAGACAGTTGTATCACAGTGTAACTAGATTATCTGTGTGCGCACAGGAAATAGAAAATAAACTTCAAAGCAAATGTCCACAAACTATCTGAAGTCTATTCTTCCTTGGAAGAAAGCCCTGCTCTGACAGTTTCTGTGAGGAGGCTTGTCAGACTGCCAGGGGGCTATAAAAGAGAAGCCTCGGGCCTGATCCTCTCATCTCAGGTCTGCTTAACTTTAATAGGGAAGGTCTAAACCATAGGACCGATATCTTCTAAATAGTTCTTTGGAATATGCATGGAAAGACTCTGTGGCCTGGTCTACACTGCCACTTAAGTCAATGTAAGTTACGTTGCTCAGAGGTGTGAAAAAAATCACTCCCTGTAGCTTACATCAACCTAACACAATGTCTGCACTGCGTTATGTTGGCAGGAGACACTATCCCACCAACATAGCGTCTACCTCTGGACGAGCGCTCTGTCATCAACTCATTGCGTCTTCACCAGACCTGCTAAATTGCCACCACTGCATTGATCTCAGCAGCACCGATTTAGTGTGCCAGTGTAGACAAGCCTGGTGTTTTTGGTTTTCTGTGTATAATCACATATTGATGTGTTGTTGCAACTTTTTACAAGAATTTAGGAATCTCTGAGCTAATGTGCTCTACACACACTGTAGTCTGGGCCGCCTAATCATACCTTGAATAAATTTCATTCTAAAAATACAAAACAGAAAAAAGTTCTGAGTCTTACAAAGCAATCTTTCTTCAGAGAAGGCTTAATCTAAAGCCTATTGTAGTCAGTCGAAAGACTCCCATTGACTTGTAGAGGGTTTTGGCTCAGGCTAATAAAGGATAAACTTATTTTCATCACCAGAGGAAGGAAACTACCCAGAGTACATTAATTCCCTGGCCAACTCCCATCTTAAAGTCTGTTGATTTTATCCTCTCAGAGGTCAAATTCCAGAAGTAAGTATCACTTTCAGCATCTGCGAACCAATCTTTTCCACTCCTGAGGGCTGCAGTGAGGGCACAGAGCTTCTCTGGTTTCAGGGCGGGAAGAAGTGAGTGGGGTGCCGGGGCCTCGAGGGGGAAAGAGGCAGAGTGAGGGCAGAACAGGGGGGGGGGCATTGGTGAAATGGGGCAGGGCTGAAGGGGGAGGGGCAGAATGAGGGAGGGGCTTAGTGCTCAGCGCTCCAGCCTGGGCAGAGAGCTCTACTGAGGACCCAGCTGAGGCTGAGAGCTCTCAGCTCGCCCTGGACCCCCAGCATCCATCCCCTCCATGACTCCAACCAAGTTCAAAGTGTGTGTTGGGGGGGGGGGCTGAGAGCAGCAAGTGGGGGCGAGGCCTCAGCCAGAAGGTGTGGGTAGGGGCCAGCCTCACCAAGGGGAAGCTTCACCCACCATCCATGGTGATCCTGGAGAACAAAACTCTTCACAAGTCTAATTTGCTCTAGCCACAAGTTCAAAACAACTTTGCAGTCACATTGCACTAAACTTACACTGAAGCATTGCACCTCCAGTAAAACATGATAGATAACTTTCATAAGAAGTTAACAATAATAAAATAATACCAAGCTCTTGTACACACAAAAGTTATAACATTTCAAAAGACTTAGTTTATGTAATTTAGGCACCATGCATTCATATAATGGGCCACATTTAACAATATATGCCATGCATAAGCTATATTCTCAGCTGACATAGCACCATTGAATAAATTGGCATAGCTCCATTCATATCATCTGAAGATCTGGTCTATGTACATTTAACGTGATATACTGGTCGGACACAAATATTATTTTATATTCAGATGAAAAGATGTGCAGGCCCCAGAAAGCTCAAAACAATATTTTGTGTTTCATACAGCAGAGAGGTGTGCACAAAACAGATTCACAAAAATAGGAGAGAAGCAATATAAGTGACTGTATGTTCATATATGTTTTCAGTTCCCAAGATAAAGTAGATTTTTAATCTGTCTGAATGAAAATGAGTATGTGGGTAAAGCAAGTAAAACAAGACAATGTTTTTTCTTTCAAAAACAAAGGGCCAGATTCAATGGAACTATTCTAATTTATACCAGCTGAGGCTCTGGTCCATGAGATCTAACTTTGGAAATTTAATAAAGCAAGTGTGAAAATCCTGCACAGATTATGAAAAACAGTACACACATTTATGCACTGTAAGGAGCTATTTTTAAACTTAGCTGCTGTGACTTCTTGTGCATTTCAAACCAATTTATGTTGACACACACTTGTTACATTCGATGCTTAGTAGTGCAGGCAGCCGTCTTTTGCCTCTGCAAATCTTGTTTTGAAACTATTTTATGGTCATAAGGGGAAAAATAAAAGCCAGTAAAGTCAATGGGAACTTCCCCTGTGTCAGGACCACAAGGCCCTAGACCTGGGTCTCAACCTGATTCTCCTGTCTCTTACACTGTAATAGCTTTGGTGACATCAGTGCTATTACTCCTGATTTACACTGCTGGAAGGAACTGGAAGATCAGGCTTCTTGTCGCCAGCAGACATTTTGCCTGATCACCAAGCCACCACAGGAAGCAGAAGCAGGAAGACAGCCTCCTGACCCTACTGATTCCATTTGCATCATTGACCTACTTTGTTTCAGTCGCAGATTTCAGATCCTCAAATGATCACTGTTACTACACTATTGGAGGAATAGGCTTTCAGATGGATCAGGAAGGATGCATCTCTGAGTTGAAAGGTTTGATTTGTGGGCACCCAAGGTAGGGCAGCAGGAGAAGCATGAAGTCTTCCGGACAGGGACTGTTCCTTATACAACTTATCACGATGGGGGCCCCAATTTTGGTTGGGGTTTCTATGCGTTACAGAAACACAAATCAGCAAACTGTAACACTGCCTGTAATGGTGTCTCTTTAGGTATATCTACACAGCATTTGGGAGATGTGATTGGCGCACGTGTAGGCATACTCGAGCTAATTGTGATTGAACTACCCCACCCTCCCTCCGGTTGTGGCATCTGCTTAACTACGTGCTACAGGCTACCTGCTTAAGTATGTACCCAGAGTTCCAGACTGGCTGGTACTCAGGTGGCTGGCCCATACTGCTGTCCATGCTACCAGGGCTTCACAGCTACCTTTAGTTAGTTAACTTGATCAAAGCTCGCTGAGATGGGTGCTGCAATCACACCTCCTGACTGCTGTGCAGACATACCCTTTATATCCACTCACTTCACAAAGGAACCCTTTCAAAACTGGTTTGTTTGTTTTTTAATGTCTTCTTGGAGAACTGCTTAATGCCATATGTATTAGGGTGGCCTGAAAAACAATGTAGGGAAACCTTTTTAAAAGGGCTATTAGAAATAAAAGTGTGTTTGAGATTTTTTTTTTTCACCCAAAGAACCAAGCAAAGAAACCACCCCAGGAGCAGAAAATTCCATGTCATACACAGCTTCTCTTGCTCCTTGCAGAACTACTGTGCTTATATAAGCTCATGCCCTTCTCTGTTACAATGCTGAGTGAGTAGAAGAGAATGGTTTCTTTGTGCTCAAACTGCCAGTGGTCTAGTCTGACATTCTGCAGCTACTAGAAAGGGGGCACATCCTCCTCTGAATATGAAATAGCTTCTGCAGCTGTGAAGCTTGTTTTCTGCTGGATTTAGTCCTTGGTGCTTCCAGAAGCATGCAGATGCATTATGAATATAGCAGGGTACTGACAAGCCTTCTCTATAGCATGAGATGAGATCACACCTACAGTATTGCATTCAGTTGAGGGCACCTCTTTACCATGAAGAGAGAATTCAGAGAACAATAAAATGGATAAAGGGAATAAAGGGACACAGACCTATAGTTTAGCTAATCAATGACTCAGAAGAACAGGATAAGTTCCTGTACGTGTTTATTGTAGCTGAGACAATCCACATATTACAGAACAGTCATACCTAGCAAATTCCCTACAGTAAGCGTTTGAATAAATCAGTGCCTTTAAAGCAAGCAGATGAAACAATCATCCCTGTAGAATGAGGGAAAACCTTCCCTTTAATACAAATTAAATTGCAGGCCAGCAAGTTTACCGGTGTGGACGGGGGAAGAAGGTTGTACCTGGTGAAGGGGTGAGTACTCTGCACTGCCTCTGATAGCTTGGGCTGACATCTGCACTGTACCTGAGCCCTCTGTGTAACGCATACATTTTCAACTGTCTATTTGTCCCACCTACTGACCGATCAAATACATATTTGTAAAAAAAGTACCGTGGCTCTATGAACCTGACCATTTTACTGCATCAGAACTGCATGTTTTTCCATGGTGGGGGAAACAAGCAACCTTAGCTAGAATCATCCTTCCCCAGGAAGTGGTGCCAGTAACAATTAATGCTATCTTCTACACACAACCACCATTCACTGCTGAGGAATCCTTCCCAATCAAGCATGGACTGCCTTTGGGTAGAAGTTTGCATGCTTTGTTCTGGCAAAATTCCCATTGATTTTAACAGGAGTCTTACCTGAGGAGGTGTGCAGGATCAGGCAAGCAGTAGCAGCAACGCCCCCATTCTAGCTCAGTAGTTTGGGGCATCCAGGTGTTTTTGGTCAGCGTATTCTAATTATTAATATTATTTGTTAAGTTGTATCATATCTAGAGGCCCTGATCAGCAATCAGGCACTGTACATACATATATATGTAATAAATATAGTCCCTGCTCCAAAGAGCTTGTGATCTAAACATACAATAATGTTGTCTACTTACTATTAAGCATGCAGTCTGTGCAGTGCTTAGTACATGTTCATTTAGGCTATTTAATTCCTCCTGAACCAAGTTTAGAAACCATTTGCTTTGTCAATTCTAAAAATAACCAACCCATTATTTTCAAGGAAACTTGTATGCTGTTCTGTTCCCCTCACAGTAAATTTCCTTGAGCCATCTCATAGACCTTGAGTACATGGGCTGCATATGCATGGGGGAATTTTCTCTCCCCTCCACCCTGACCCAGGAGTGGCAGCACAGCCTGTAGCTCTGCAGAAGCCTCTATGGTTGCTGTACTTGCAGTCTGTTAAGTGTGGTTTGATAAATGGAGCTACTTTAGATTGGATCCAATCACTACCCCTGCCCAGATAGCTCCTGTGCAGGGTCCCCAAGTCCTGTTCTAGATCTGCTGGGCCCAGAGAGTTCTGTGGGGGTGGTAAATGGCAATAGGGTGTATCCATTGAGGAAGAATAACTAATTGAATGATTGAGGTGTCCTCATCAGGAAAGGTTTTCCCCTATTAACATAAAACCAACACAGACTTGTTTTCACTGTTAAAATTAAATAATTAATCACTCATATAATCCACTTCCTGGAACATACTCCACAACACATTAGTGAGGGCTGTAGTGGAATACTGGATACGTGGCAGGAGGCTGGCTATTTAGGTCTCAATGTTGCAGACAGTAGGCTTATGCAATGCCAGTAAATTCACAATTTTTTTTTATAGTCGGTAACAGTTAATAACTGATGGGTACAGGCAAGGGGGCCAGAAGCAGACAATCAACCTCATAATTTGTGAATGTTTCAAAAGTATTTGAATCTGACACAACCAGCCTGTGTTTGAGGAAAAATGGCTAACAGCTTGTCTTCACAGCAGAGTTAATCTGAGTTAGAATTCATGTGTTGCCCCTAACTAGTGTGCCATCCACACACACAATCTCTTGAGTGGGATGGTGCTTTTAACTCGAGTTAGCCAGCCCACAAGTTAGCTCTGCTTGTGAACAGTTAATGCAACCACTCTGTGCAGCTCAAATGTTATTCTGCAGTGTGGCCACTCTCAATGGAGCTAAACTAATTTGAGAGGAATTAATTAGAGTGTAGATAATAATTCAGTTAACTTGGCAAAAAAAGGCACACTGTGAATGAATAGCGGAAATTACAGAGAGGCTGTAAGAGATGCCATATTTTATCCCAGTCTCTTCATTTCATTTGTATTTGAAGATAAAGGGCAGTTCCTCAGCTGTGCAGTGCATCTGAGGGGGACTAGGGTGCGTGTATACATGTGGGGTGGCGGGGAGTGAATGGGCTGAGGGAAGGAACACTCTCCCTTTTCTAGAAACCAAGAAGGTGATGGTGGCAATGGGAAAAGTGTAAAGGCCCCTCCTCCCCCTTCCAGGAGAGGAAGTAGACAAACAAGAGAGTCCTAATCTTCACCTAGCAGAAAAAGTCTCTCGCTTCCTTCTCAGTAACCTCCTTCCCAGTTTTGGTGATGATTGATCTCAGAAGGGAGAAGTGAACAGAAAAAGAGTGGAAAGTGAATCCCCCTCCTTAGAGCACTTTTGAAGCAGTCTCTTTCCAATCCATAGTCTTATCAAGCCCCAGCAGCCTGCCCACACAGATTTTATTGGGTATCAGGGGTAATGCTTTCTCCAGCTGTCAAGCTGCCCATTGTCAAAAAATCATGTTTCTGTCCTTGTTTTATAATCCCTTTGTTTTACACAAATAGCTCACTAGCGGGAACATTCTCAATCTTTCAGCTTTGAATGGCCCAAACAGGGTTTCAATGATATTACTACTCACTACCTCTCATTTTTTAAACTGCTGGCATTGCACTATTAAGCTTTTCCTTGCAGACATAGTAAATAGCGCCCCTGTTTGTTAAGTTCCAGGATCATGTCAGAAAGAGTACAGGCAGACTATTCCGTTATTTCCTTGCTACTCTCACTAGTCATGTTCATGGTGGATTTTTATTCTGTCTTTCAAACTCAGCATTTTTTTTTCTGGCATCTTTCCTGGCTGCTTTGTCAGCTCCTTTCACTGACCCTTTGACTCTGTCTGCCTCCATTGGTACCTTTTCCATTGCAATGGGAATCTGTTCATCAGTCTCCAAGTTTGAATGGAGTAGCCACTTTTGCAAGTAGCCACAGCAGATAGCAGGGCTGGTCAGTGTGACAGAGATTAGGGCTCTATTAGAGGTGTGGGTAGTTGAGGTTTGGTGGCCTGCAATGTGCAGGAGGGATCCCTTCTGACTTTAAAGTCTATGAAACACATTTCACAACTGGTTACTATCCACTCAGTTACTTAATCTGAGAAATAACATTAATATAAATAAAAATAATAAAATCTACCTAGAGCTGATCAGAAATGTTCAGGTGGAATGCTTTTCTGTCAGAAAGTGCTGATTTGTCAAAGTTGAAATGTTCCAAAGGAAAATGTTGATTTCAACAAAATTCTGACTGGATGTCCTGGGAACTGGAATGAAACCCTGCCAAGTTTCCTGCCAACTCACCCACCCAATGCATTGACAACTTGCCTCTGGGAGTGCTGGGGAACCTGCTCCCAGCTCATCAGCAGCCCAGTCTCCCAGGGACCCCGGCTCCCAAGCTCTCTGCCTGGCAAGATGCCAAGGCTCTGAGCAGCTCAGGGAGCCTTTCAACATCTCTTTTTCATTCTGTTTGGAACTTTTTTTTTTAATTTCAAAATTTCCCATAAAATAGAAATGCTAGTTTCCAGCTAGCTCTACTTCTAAGCACTCAGGATAGTGCACAGTACTAGAAGCTGGTTGTAACATAATAGCGGGTTTATTCTATACCAGAAGGCCAGCATTTTCCAACCTGGCTGCCTAAAATTAGGCACTTAAACCTGTATTTAGGCACCTCAATAAAGGATCAGATTTTCAAAGGTGTGGGTCCTCTGCATCTTTGAAAAATCAGGCCATTTTTATTTAGGACCCTAAAGATTTATTTAGGCATTTACTTAAATCGAAAATTTTGCCCAAAATGCATAGCAAAAATATCTGGACTTTTCTTTGACCTGTAATGTACAAGGAAAAAAAATATTTTTTATGACTAACACTTATGTGCTATTAAGTCTCTAGGATAGACTCATTCTGTTTCCTCAAATCACAGCATTATAAAATTAGCAGCATCTGCTTATATAATTAATTAGTCATTCATGCTACTCTGGGGGATGAGATTCTAAATAAGTTCAAAATCAGCAAATCACGATTTCCCTTCTCTACACTGGGTCAGATTTACGACAGAGAAAGATATCATGTTCCTTCTTCTTTCCTGTTCACACTCTGGTTCTCTCTCCTAATATATTTTGAGTTCAATGAGGGCTTGGCTACACTGGAGAGTTGCAGCGCTGGTGAAGGGGTTACAGCGCTGCAACTCACTCTGTGTACACACTTGGAAAGCCCAGCCAGCGCTGCAACTCCCTGGCTGCAGCGCTGGCTGTACACCTGGTCTGATTGGGGTGTAGCAATTCCAGCA
>NC_133770.1:87455012-87734229 GCF_003597395.2 Chelonoidis abingdonii
CATCAAGAGAGAGGGTGGGGACAGGTGTTTTGCTTGATGGTCTGCCTGAGTCACAGGTACTATTTGACCTGCCCCTTTCCACTGTTTAAAGACAGAGCTGATTACGCTCCATAGATAGTCTTTTGTTTTGTTAAGTGACCACTGAAATCACTGATAATCAGGTCTAAGTGGCAGGGCCGCCGAGAGGGGAGGCAAGTGGGGCAATTTGCCCCAGGCCCCACAGGGGCCTCACGAGAATATAGTATTCTATAGTATTGCAACTTTTTATATGGAAGGGGCCCCCGAAACTGCTTTGCCCCAGGCCCCCTGAATCCTCTGGGCGGCCCTGCCTACACAGCTGTACGACCACAGCTGTAACTCCCAGCGCTGCACATTTCCAAGTGTAGCCAAGGCCTGAGGCTTTGGCAAGCACAGAAACTTTGGCTCAAGTCAACTAGTCTTCCACTTACTTTGAGAGAACAAAAGATCTAAGCACTGCAGTTAATAGATTCATAGAATTTAAGACAGAAGGGGCCATTATGCTTATCTAGTCTGACATCTCCTGTGTAACACAGGTTATTGAATTTCACAAAGTGATGACTGCATCAAACCCGTAACTTCTGGTTGAGCTGGAGCATATCTTTAAGAAAGACAATCAATCTTAGTTTAAAGACTTCAAGTGACAGAGAAACCCGTCACATCCTTAGGTAAGTTTTTCCAATAGTTAACTATCCTCACTGTTAAAAATGTGCCTTTTATTTCTAATCCTGATTTGTGCAGCTTCTAGTGATTGGATCTTATTATGCCTTTGTCTGCTGACTTACAGAGAAATCTTCAGATTGCTCAGAAATCTTCTCCCATGTAGGTACTTAAATCAGATTTGTAAAGACAATTTAGGTGAGTAAAGATGCAGATAGCCTCCTAGTACAATTTTCACAAGTGTCTAAATTAGGCACGTAGGCATTTTTGAAAATCTCACTAGGCAAATATTTGTATCAAATACATTTACAAACCTGGCCCTTCTGGACCATAATCAAGTCATTTATTGGGGTAATGCAGTCCCAATTAACCCAATAGCCTAATTACATAATGGCAATGAGAAGGCATTAAAACTGATTTTTAAACATCCATAATACTAACAGCCTGACCTGCTGTTTATCTGCAACTGGAAGATTTCAGAGGTAATGGATCATAATTTTGATACTCACCACTGTTTGGAATCCCAATTCTGAGTGAGCTTAAAACAGAAGTTCTGTTACAACAAAAGTTCTGGTAAAAGGTTAAAACAATAAGCTGTTCACATGATGCTTGGGTTTCACAGAAAAGATATTGTCAAGTTAAACTTGTCCCAAAAATTAGAATCTACTTAAAACCGCAAAATTGGCACAGTAAAATTTAAGACCAATTGAAATGCTTCCATATCTTGTTTGCTTTTCATATTCAAATAGAAACTTTAAAAAATATCAACCTCTTCCCCCTGTAGTGTTTGCAACACAAATATTGGCATAATTTGGTAGTGTAGGAGAAGCAGAAAAGGAAACCAGCTTGTCAGTTTTCCTTGTACACACTGTGAGAAATGCAAAAAAAGCAAATGAATTGAACAGGTAAATTAGAAGTTTTACATAATTACAGTTTTATAATGTGAAGAGTTATTTGTAACATTTGATCAAGCAACTAGTTTTTCACTTACATCTTGACATTTGTAACATATATATATATAAATCTTAATGTATGATATATTTAAGCTATTTAACATTTTATATATAACATATACCATTAAAAATAGCTTAGAGATATCAGCTATAAGCTATATTAAAGGGATACTA
Organism: Chelonoidis abingdonii; assembly: GCF_003597395.2. Taxonomy (NCBI): domain Eukaryota; kingdom Metazoa; phylum Chordata; order Testudines; family Testudinidae; genus Chelonoidis; species Chelonoidis abingdonii. The sequence goes on from NC_133770.1 coordinate 87,456,818, forward strand.
ATAAACGTTACAGATAAAATGTTAGTATCCCTTTAAAAATAGCTTAGCCTGTATAAGAAGAGTGAGGCAGGGTGTTGAGCATTCTAATCTTCACAATTACTTTCAAATATATTACTATTCACCAAAGCATTGTGTGTGCAGTAGAAATCTCCCCGGCATAAACAATTAGGCACAGCTTACACATTCATAGGTCATCACAATATAATTTTACACCACCTTATAATATGTAGCAAAATTTCTCTCTATTTAATAGTCATCGCAGTATGTTTGTTCATACTGCATTATCTTGGCATTCGTGGAACCGTATTAAGTAACCCTATCGCAATTTTCTTGAATAATGTATAAATTATTAACCTAAGATACTACCTTATAACTTTATAAATCATCTGAGGCAGCACTTCCACATCATGTGCTCCTGGGGTCTGGCCCAGATATGGTTTTGAGTAAAAAGATGTTACAAGAGACTGAAGATATATACAACTACCACTACAGAGCATGCACCAAGCACAATTTATATGGCCATTTTTAGCAAGGTTGTACAGCAGGATATGTAAGAGAATTGCCAATGTTTGCCTTATATATATGTATACTATTTACTGAGGAGTAGCGCATTATTTAACATTTTCCATAAGCAATTCCTACATTACCAGAAGGCACCCCAATCTCTGCATTTCTTTTACAACAGGGCTGGATTCCCATGGACTTGTTAGTAAAAGCACAAAACCACAGCAAGCCAAGTAGTTTTTCAGAGAAATAAACACAATAGTTCTCAACAGGATGTAACAATTATTAGATGTAACAATTATTCTTATACTTTTCGCTGTACAGCAGTTCCATGACTGCCAAATACACATTAAGTATTTATGCCTTATTTTGGTGTTTAGGCAGTAAAACATCCATGTGTTTAAGGTGCTCACTTGAAAGGAGAGCTTTGTGGTGAAAGCATTGGACATAGACTCAGAAGACCTGAGTTTCAGCTCTACTAATGACTTTCTGTGTGGCCTCACTCAAGCTGTATAAACACAGAGACTTAACTACTGTTGTAAAGCAGCAGAACTGTGCTTGACCATGTTTTTTTGCTATAATCATAGCAAAGATGGTTTAACAGGGACAACTTACCAAGCCGATAACTCATTTTTAAGGGCAGTATGACAGCATGCAGACACAAGCTATATTTGAAAACAGTTAAGAATCTACTGTGGGCAGAGACTTATTCTAACTGCCAGTACTTACATCATGTAAAAATATTGTGACTGTCCAGAATGCTAGATGATTCTCCTCTCCCTAACATTCTCGAGATAGTATCAACAGCCTTGTTTTAGAACTGTGAGATCATTCCAGAACATGGCACAGTATGCTTAACTACTTAAGTCAGTTAACAGAGCCACAGATTGAAACTTAAAACTGCAACATATTGTTTCTCACACTGAGAAGTACATTCCCCATTTAAACTCTGCTTCCTTCAAGTATTTTTGTTACATAATGAAAAGACAATTCAGAAAACTGATTATGCAAGGCTCAAGTACTAATATTAAACATTAGATATTAGAGGATATTAGTGCTGTCAAGCGATTAAAAAAATTAATCATGATTAATTGCATGATTAATCACTCTGTTAAACAATAATAGAATATCATTTATTTAGAGTGTTTTCTACATTTTCAAATATATTGATTTCAATTACAACACAGAATACAAAGTGTACAGCGTGGGGCAGGGTTGGAGTTGGGGCAGGGCCGGGAGCAGAGGGGAGTTGAGCACCCACCAGCGCCAGCAGAAGTTGGCGCCTATGATCAGTAGCATGGGAGCATGTCCTCCGGAGTGGTGGCCAAAGCATGAAGGGGCATACAAATGTTTAGCATATCTGGCACATAAATACCTTGCAATATGGGCTACAAAAATGCCACACAAATGCCTTTTCTCACTTTCAGGTGAGATTGTAAATAAGAAGAGGGTAGCATTATCTGCTATAAATGTAAACAAACTTGTTTGTCCTAGCAATTGGCTGAACAAGAAGTAGGACTGAATGGACTTATAGGCTCTAAATGTTTTACATTGTTTTGTTATTGAGTGTAGTTATGTAACCAAAAAAAATCTACATTTGTAAGTCGCACTTTCATGATAAAGAGATTGCACTATGGTACTTGTATGAGGTGCACTGAAAAATACTATTTTATCATTTTTACAGTGCAAATATTTGGAATAAAAAATAAATATAAAGTAAGCACTGTATACTCTGTATTCTGTGTTGTAATAGAATATATTTGAAAGCGTAGAAAAACATCCAAAAATATTTAATAAATTTCAATCAGTATTCTGTTGTCTAACAGTGCGACTGATCACAATTATTTTAATCGCAATTCATTGTCTTGAGTTAATCGCATGAGTTAACTGCGATTAATCGACAGCCCTAAAGGATATACATTACTCATATTTTCCAAGAAGGAATCTATCTTAAAAATGGCATAAACTTTAGTTTTTTAGAAAATGTACATAAGACAACACTAGTACAATTTCTTTTAGATAGTCTCACATTCTCTCAACTAGATAGCATTACTGAAAAACAGGTTAAGACTTAACATGAAGTGATCAGTTACAGAAATGTAACTGAAACAGAAATGTGTGCCAAATAGTTAAAAACAAAAACAAAACCCACAACTTCAAAACAATCTCTATATGTAGACTAGAAGTAGTATGTAAAATGAATCTGTTTAAAAATCAGTAAACACTTAGTTTTTCCCTTATTCAATTTCTAAAAACATTTGAATTGCCAATTCTAAAAATAATCAACATATTATTGTCAATGGAAACTTGTATACCACAAACCCCACAGGCTAACAGACACATTAACAGTTAAGACTTAATTAATCATAGGCTTGTGTGAATGCCTAGAATACAACCTGATGAAAGGAACCTGAGTGTACAAATGTTTAAACTTCAAAAAAAATGTGTGCTCTCTGTAGGGTCAATGAGTCATCTTAAGGATATTCACATACCTCACTGGTTAGAAGAATTTTTGATCCTTGCTAGGACTATTGTGATCAATGCCATTGCACCGAAAACGACTAAAGATAGTTTGTTTGGGGGTGGGTATTTGGGGGGCAAGGAGAGAGAGAGTTGGAAATAAACATATGGTAACAAGAATTTTTGGGGACTGCTGTATTTCAAAATAAGTATCTACACACTTCAGAGGGTCTGAAAATATTCAGTTAAAGTTTAACCACCAGCCCCCCTCCCCTATCCCCTGCTTACTACTGGGAGAATCCCCACTAGTTGACTCAGAATAGAAACAAGCAGTCCCTGTTGTGCACGTAGATTGCAAAGTATGGCCTTTTGTTGTATGATACACCTTGTACACACCATCCCAGCCTATAGCAGGAGGAAATTTCAGCCCTGTTTTAACAAGAGCATGGTACAGGGAGTCTATGGACCATTGCCTTCAGCAAGGATGTCAAAAAATGCTAATCACTCACCTGTAGCATGAATACGGTGATCAGGGTATTCCCCAGACAGCTGGGTGCTGGATGAAATCAGGATCTTGCGCACATTATATGAACAAGGTGATAAGCCCCAAACCCATCAGTAAGAGTGGCTTCCGGTATTTCCTCTACTTACTGATGGATTTGGAACATACAAGTCTATATGTAGTGTTTTGTTTAGGATGACAGGAGTATGTAGACCATAACCAGGATGGCAGAGAGTGATCAGGGAGAACAGGGCAGAGTTAAAGTTGGTGTTGAAAACTGCATATCCCAGCCTCTGATGTAATTGTTTTGTGGGAATTTCCTTAGTATTTTAAAACCAACCGGTTTAAAGCGTTATTTCTATTTCTTTCTGGCATTATTTTTAGAGTAGAGTACAACCTAAGCTACTTGAGACAACTACCCCAAATCATACAAAATAAAGGCATAGCCCCTGATCTTTTACTAGTGAAACAGCCCTACAGGAAAAAGAGCAACCTGCTTAGTATGCATAAGGAATAGGTTGGAGAATAATATGGAAAATATGCCATTATATAAATCAGTAGTATGCCCACAGTTGGAAACAGTCACCCATTTCAAAAAGGATGCTGCACAATTGAAGGGGATGAGGGAAAAAGGACAATGAGATTGACTGGAGATTTGGAAAAACTCATCTAAAGATTTTATGTCTCAGCACATGAACGAAGGACATTTGAAATTGAAAGGTTGCAAATTCAAAACTGATACAAGGAAATGCTTTTACTTTCAGCAAGTAATTAGACTGTGGAACTCATTGCCATATTATATTGTTTAAGTGAAGGGACTGGCCATGCATATGAGTAATTTTCAGTGAATGCTAAAAAGTTTTGAAATATGAAATCTCATGACAGTTTAAAGCAAGCTAACTATTAGCTTAGGGGGGGAAGACCTTCATAGGGGCTGATTATTGCTAAAGGCTAAGATTTAATCATGGGTATTTTTAGTACAAGGCATGGACAGGTTACAGGACTGTGATTTTTTGTTTCTTGCCTATAACCTGTCCATGATGTATACCATAAATACCCGATTGAATTGTGGGGTGGGATGAGCAGCACTGCATGGGCGGGAAGCCCCTGGCACTAGCTACAGGGGTAGTCCCAGGGGCCCGCTGCCACTCTTGCCACCCCCTAGGGGACCAGCTCCAGTGGGCCCATTGCCGATCCAGCTGCCACTTGGGGGAGAGTGCTGGGAGGCCTGCTACTGTGCTGACCGCTGACGGGGGGCAGGGGAGGGGAACCCCACAGGGGGGCTGCTGCTCCCGTTGCCACGGTGGTGGGGGGGAGGGGAGAAGAGACACACAATGCCCTGGGTTAGGCACTTCTCCAGCCTCCCGGGGATCACTGCCCAGAGCTGCTGAGCTATGGCTACTCCCCCTACCCCTGGGACTGCTGCTCAGGTGGTCCCTGGGGTCAGCTACATCAGCAGCTGCTCAGGTGGTCCCAGGGGCCAGCTGCCAGGCACTGCCTGCCAGAACAGCAGCTGGCTGCAAGGCTGTCCAAGTGGCTGGCTGCAGAGCTGCTCCGGCAGCAGCCAGTGGGGCCCACTGTTTGGGCAGCCCCAGTTCAGCCACACCAATTACTGCAGAAGTCACAGAGGTGGCAGGTGGTCACAGAATCCATCAGCTTCATGACAGAGCCTTAATTATTGCACATCTGCCTGCTGAGGTTTCTTGCACCTTCCTCTGAAGCATGTGGTGCTGAGTCTGGCTATTGTCAGAAACAAGTTACTGAACTAGGCAGACTGTAGGTGTGATTGAAGATAGGAATTGCTATGTTCTTGTGAATTTAAGAACTCCACAGGAAGGAGTGTGCACAGCTTACATAGTCTGCAGCTTTCAGGATTATGGGCTCTCTCTGTGTGAAGGGATAGGGTACATTACCTCATTTGGTATCAAGGTGAGATGGTTCAGTTAATTGTACTTACAATGTTCCTAACAGAATTAGAAAGCAATAAGCTCTACAGAAGACATCTTGAATGATTAAAATACTAATTTCCAGAATGGTTTGACCAATTAAGTCACAGATTTTATGGCCAGCAGGAACCACTATGATCAAGTCTGACCTGACAAAGTAATTTCACCCAGTAATTCCTACATCAAACCCATAACTTCTGGATGAACCACAGCACATCTTTTAAATCAAGACTGATGTTTTTATAAAGACTTAGTGATGGAGAAACCCTCCCATTCTGTGTGGAGATTAAAGAGCTCTTTATCAAATCTTTTCCCACATAGGCAGTTATACAGCATCGGGTCACTTAACTTGCTCTTTGTTAAGTTAACTAGACAAAGCTTTTAAAGTCTAACTGTAAGGTAGGTTTCCAGGCCTCAAATCATTTTCATAGCTCTTTTCTGAACTCTTTCCAATTCTCAAACATATCTTTGAAACACGGAGACAGTACACTAGTAGTGATCTCACCAGTTAACTTAGTTTTAACATTACATTGCAGAGAGAAGTGACAAGGAAAGCAGGTTGGGCTTGTTTTGAGGATAGGAATAAATCCTGAATTTCCAATGAAAACTTAGTTATAATCTTATCAAGTCACCATTCTAGTTTCAAAAAAATCAAGGTTAGTGAAACTGATTTGTGTTTTATTCTAGATGGGTGTAACTTTCTCTTGTATTACTACCACATTAAAACTTAGCTATTCAAGCTTTAGCAAAACATTACTTACTTACACCCCCTCAATAGGAAGTAAAAAAACAAAAATTTCCATGCAGCATGAAATCAAGTCACACCCCCACATATTTCTAACAAGATATTAAGAACTTAGCAAGCTTTTTCTGCTGCACAAGCTTTTAAACAGAGGAAAGAAAATATGGCAATAAAAAGGCTTAGTCACTATGCTTAAAATAAAAAAATTTAAGGATGGATGATTCAGTTTTCAAAAACCCCCAATGGATGCCATCTGCATCTAGGAGTCAGATTCTGAGTAACATGATGAGAGTCTGTATCCCTATCTTCACCCTTTCTACAACACTGGTATTTTTTGTACAAGTCATGGACAGGTCACAGGGATGCCTTGTGAGGGATATCATTTGAACACTCAATTTGCTGAGTACTGTCCTGGTAAAATGTGTGAGACAACATTCTATGTAAAGTTAAGATTCTACTGTGACAGGTTCCAAGTGTAGAAAACCAGGCACAAACCAGTTCCTCAGAGACAAAAGGCAAACTGATGCCTTGGCCAGCTGTGAATATAATCAAATGGACTAGCACCTGGTTAAGCAGCCATTCTTTGACAGGAAAAAAGGGTGTGAGCAAGTAGTTTACAGCTTGGTCAAGGAACAGCTGTGGGTTCCTATGCAAAGAGCCTCTGTCTCTTGAACCTCAGCTGGAGATGATTCTCAAAGAAGAAAATATAAGCGAAAACAGAGGACACAAATCATCTTTGTCCACAACACCTGAAGGCCAAGGAAAAATATTGGACTGCAGGATGGAGTCATGGCTGAAAGCATCCAGCAAGACTGCAAAAGGAAGAGACTTGTTTTGAATTCACTTGGCTTTAGTTAGATGTTAGTTGCATTTTACCTTTTATTTTCTTATAACCAAATTCCGGCTTTTATGCCTAATTACTTGTAATCGCTTAATCTTTCTGCAGTTAATAAACTTGTTTGATCTAAACCAGTGTTTTGAAACTTCCATTTGAGTTAACAAGGTTTGTGCATATCCTTTTCTATTACAAAAAGACTACGAGCTTGTATTGTCCAAAAGTAAAGAGCTGGGCAGTACAAGATGAACATTTCTAGGGACAAGTCCAGAACTGGGAATTTGCTGGTGTAGTTGCTGTACTATAATTCAGGAGTGGCTGGCTAGAGCACTCGTAACACAGCTGGGAGTAATTTACATGCTAGAGGCTGTGTGAGAGCAGACCAGGCATGCTTGCTCTTTTTAGTGTAGCAGTGTAAAAGGTACCACAGGTTGGAGAATTAAAAGGACACAGCTGTTCAATAGTCTAGACTGTTCCCTGGGGAACATCACATGGCTTTCAGGTTAGACTGTAAAGAATGATTAGCAAAGCCCATGTTTACAGTAGGCACAGATGCAGCTAGACTGGGAAAATCTGTGCTTTGTACCCAATGAGTAAATGCACTGCCCCCCGAATGAAAGTAGCTGTACCAGGAAAAATGGGATTACCCCCCCCCCCACACACACACACGCATTAGCCAATGTAATTCAAAACTTATTTAGGTACAGAATGCAGCTCCCTGCCCCTACTTATTAGCTCCATAACTGCAGGATCATTTCTGATGTAGGCTGGTGGAAGGGGGTTACACCAGAGCTGCACCAATCCAATGTTTAGAAAGTCAAGCCCTTGAAGATGCGATAACTAGCAAACAGGTATTTGGTATAGCTCTGCAGCTCCCACAAACTGTACTTACTACTCAGTGAGCTCCTGTTAATCCTGATGTTTGTACATAGAATCTTAAACCAGTATAAAAAATTTGGGGGGGGGTACATTTGGTGGGGGGACAGGATATTGGGAGAACAAAAGTCATTTAATGCCCTCAGCTATGGCAGGTGTTTTGTAATTTCCTGATTCAGCATATCTGAGGTACCTATTCAGAAGCTATCCATGCCTTTCCCAAAAAAGGAAGAGATCTTTGCATATTTCAGTAATACGAAACATTTAGTTTTTCTCTATGAAGAGATACAGCCTAGAGATGGAAGTCCCTTTAACGGAAACTAGAAGGCCAGCTTAATAAAAACATTGTTTCAAACAAAATAGAATGACCTTTTTGACAGAAAAGGTTACCTAAGCCAACTTTCTGAAATAACCACTATCCTAGATAAGGAACTAAACTCCAAAGGCATGATGTGGTAGAAGCCATTTCAAAACTTTTTCCCTCCATTTGGGAGAAGGGAAGAGAAGAGCATTTCTTTTAAACTTTTTTGGTGCTGAAGATAATGGCAGTGTGTAATAGAAAACCTAGATGTGAAGTATAATAGCCAAGGTCCTCTAAGAAATCAGGACTGCTTACAAAAGTCCTCTTGACTGTAAGACTAGCATTTCAGAATTTACTGATTATCTTAGATTTTAACAGAGTGAAGATCCAGTTCTTAATTGTACAAACTAAGAATAATTGTATTAATAAAATTGGTATTCAAATGCACCAACTCAGAAGAGATTGTAAAGGCCTAACTTATCTTACTTTTGATTTTAATTAGCTAACACTTCATTATGCAGACCTCAGTTTAGTTGGTATTCAGTAAACAAAACTTGCCACAGAGCTGTTTTATCACACTAAATCAGGACTGTTGCCTAAGTGTTCCAAATACTCAAAAGAAATATACAAAGAGACTTAATTTTTAAGCTGCAACATACATGGTTTTAATACAACAAAAACATTTAAGTCAGGTGAAAAGTAATAAACTCAACAATCAGCACTAAAAAACATTTCCATTGGAAATGTGTTAAAATTCACAAAGGTCTTCATTACCATCTTACTGCAATTTTTTTGTGTGTTTCTAGTCTAGACACCACATGTTTTCTGTAATCATGCAAATGTGAATTAAGCTTTAAATGCTTAGGTAAGTGGGAAGTCCATTTACTGAAAAGACTCATTTCACAGTTTAGCCAGCGTGAGTATGAACAAAAACTGCAGAATTCTTCATGCGATTATACACATTTTAAAAACCATGAACTTTCAGCTGCTCCTCCTTGACAATGCCAACCTGCAAAAGGGAAACACATTTCAGTAAAGCTTCTGTACTGTGGAGTGGCCATAACATTACATCAAGAGAGAAGATCTAGAAGTCATTAGGAGTGACAAGGGACTCTAGGTGCATCAAGTGGTGCAATACAGGATTTATGGCCATTTTCCAGGTTCCAGAATCAAATGTTAGAGAGAATTATCTCCAGAAGTTTGCCCCAAAGAATTATGTACCTTAAATTTTTTATTTAAGAACCTGGTTACTAGAAACACAGAACATCTCAATCCTTTAGTCTTTTCCACTTACCCTTTCAATCTGAACTGCTTAGAAAACCACAACTGATAACACATGCCTTCAAACAGCAGATAGTGCTGAGTATTCTTACAGACAAAAAATATTAGCTATTTTCCCCTCCACCCCACAGCACCTGTTCATTATCAGTTATATTTGTCAGACATATTTTGGCTTTTACAACAAGAGGCAAAACTCAACACTTTGTTTCCCCAAAGAATGGGAATTGTTAATTCAACAGAGATGTGCAAGAACATTCAGAAACATTTTAGACTCGCAGAAGATGTTTATCACCCTGATTATCACAATACCGCACACAATCTAACTACTACACAATCACACAAAAAAGTGTAAGTACAGCAGAAGCAGGAAGCCTGCTAAGCAACCAGTGGGGCCACTGGACAATTGAGAAGCTAACGGGGCACTCAAGGATGATAAGGGCATTGTGGAGAAACTAAATGAATTATCTGCATTGTCTTCACAGCTGAAGATGTGAACGAGATTCCCAAACCCAAGCCATTCTTTTTAAGTGACAAATGTGAGGAACTGTCCCAGATTGAGGTGTCATTATAGGAGATTTTGGAACAAATTGATAAACTAAACAGCAATAAGTCACCAGGACCAGATGACACTCACCCAAGAGTTCTGAAGGAACTCAAATGTGAAAATGCAGAAGTACTAACCCTAGTCTGTACCTATCATTTAAATCAGCTTTTGTACCAAATGTCTGGAAGATAGCTAATGTGATGTCAATTTTTAAAAAGGGCTCCTGAGGTGATCCCAACAATTACAGGCTGGTACATCTGACTTCATTACTGGGCAAATTGGTTGAAACTATCGTAAACAAAATTGTCAGAGACACAGATGAATATAATTTGTTGGGGAAGAGTCAACATGGTCTTTGTAAATGGAAATCATGCCTCACCAATCTACTAGAATTCTTTGAGGGGGTCAACAAGCATGTGGACAAGGGGGATCCAGTGGATATAGTGTACTTAGATTTTCAGAAAACCATTGACAAGACCCCTCACCAAAGGCTCTTAAGCAAAGAAAGCTGTCATGAGATAAGAGGGAAAGTCCTCTCATGGATCAGTAACTGGTTAAAAGATAGGAAACAAAAAGGTAGGAATAAATGGTCAGTTTTCAGAATGAAGAGAGGTAAATAGTGGTCTCCCCCAAGGGTCTGTACTGGGCCTAGTCCTATTCAACATATTCATGAAGGATCTGGAAAAACAAGTAAACAGCGAGGTGGTAAAATCTGCAGATGATATAAAACTACTCAAGATAGTGAAGTCCCAGGCAGACTGCAAAGAGCTCCAAAAGAATCTCACAAAACTGGGTTAACTGGGCAACAAGGCAGATGAAATTCAGTGTTGATAAGTGTAATGTACATTGGAAAACAATCCCAACTATACATACAAAATGATGCAATCTAAAATTGGATGTTACCACACAAGAAAAATCTTGGAGTCATTGTGGATAGTTCTCTGAAAACATCCACTCTATGGGCAGTAGTAATCAAAAAAGCAAACAGGATGTTGGGAATCATTAAGAGAAAGATAATAAGACAGAAAATATCATATTGCCTCTATATAAATCCATGGTATGCACACATCTTGAATAGTGTGTGCAGATATGGTTGCCCCATCTCAAAAAAAGATGTACTGGAACTGGAAAAGGTTCAGAAAAGGGCAACAAAAATGATTAGGGGTATAAAAAGGCTGCCATATGAGAAGAGATTAATAAGACTGGGACTCTTCAGCTTGTAAAAAATAAGAGGGGAAATAACTGAGGCCTATAAAAATCATGACTGGTGTGGAGAAAGTAAATAAGCAAGTGTTATTTACTCACTCTCTCTCAAAACAAAAACTAGGGGTCACCAAATGACATTAATGGGCTGCAGATTTAACACAAATGAAGTATTCTTTCACACAATGCACAGTCTGGTGAACTCTTTGCCAGACTTGGTGAAGGACAAGACTATAACAGGGTTTAAATAAAGATCTAGATAAATTCATGGAGGACAGGTCCATCAATGGCTATTAGCCAGGATGTGCAGGGATGGTGTCCCTAGCTTCTGTCTGCCAGAAGCTGGGAATGAGCAACAGGGGATGGATCACTTGATTACCTGTTTTGTTCATTCCTTCTGGGGCACCTGATATTGGCCACTGTCGGAAGACAGGATACTGGGCTAGATGGACCTTTGGTCAGACCCAGTATGGCCGTTCTTATGTACTGCAAACATCTGGTTTTGTCCTTTCAGGTCAGTGTATTACGAGCTGTATTAAAGGTTCAAAAACTGGTTAAATGTAAAGAAATTAATATGATACCTTTAACAATTAAGGTCTTTATCAGTTTCAGAGAGATCTAAAATACTGCTAATGGTCTGTCTGTAGTCACTCACCTCTAAGAGGAATTGGCAAATGTTCTTTCTCTGGTCACCTTGAAGCTGGATAACTTCACCGTACTCAGGATGCTCAATCACAGTACCATTACAAGCAAATTTCTAGAAAAAACATTTATATTGTAAGACATCTCATGTAAACTGTAATGAAGCTTACTAGGCTTTACAGTATACTTTCACAACAGAAGCTGCATAAGATAAATATTGAAGGTTATAAATAAGTCACTTATGTATCAATAAAAGAATGGAAAGAGACAAACATGGTTAAAACTACACTATTCTGATTTTTAAAAACAGTATGGAAGCTAGTTGGTGACACCAGGCCAGCAGCATTACAGACACAAAAAGAACCCTGTAAGCTGGCAAGCTGCAACCCCCCAAACAAAATACTTAAAAGCCAAAAGATGGAAAGTCAAGCACAGGAATGTCTCATACAAGATTTGCCTGTCCAACTTGCCACTAGTTTCCATGTTTAAGAGTTTCACTGGAAACAACACTTTCTCACTGCAAATCAAAAATGGCAGAACCATGACATTAAAAGCAACACTCATGTCATTGGTGCAGGGAAGGATAGCTCAATGGTTTGAGCATTGGCCTGCTAAACCCAGGGTTGTGAGTTCAGTCCTTGAGGGGGCCATTTAAAGATCTGGGGCAAAAATCTGTCTGGCGATTGGCCCTGCTTTGAGCAGGGGGTTGGACTAGATGATCTCCTGAGGTCCCTTCCAACCCTGATAGTCTTATGATTTATATCTGCCAAATCAACAAAAATGGCAGACCCTTGTGGAAATTAACTAGATTACTTAGAACAAGTTTTAAGAGACTAACATTTGTAAAATAAACTGTTACTTTCAAGAATATTGTATTGTCCCTTGAACAAAGGTTATTATTGAATACAGTTTTGAAAACTGTTCCCTTCCCTTCTTGCTTTTAGCCATATGTGAAAATGAAGTAGACATATAGCAAAAAGTCAAAGTAAAATACTCAATTTTCACAAATTGGCATTGCATTCCTATTTCCATGTCAAGCTAGCAGCTTTACCTTTTTGAAGGCTTTCACAAGTTTTTTTTTGTCATAATCATCTGCAATTCCCTGAACAGTAGTTAATGTCTTCCTGCCGTTTCGTTGCTGGATCCTTATATGAATGTAATCCTCAGTCCCTGCCGGGAGTAAGTCGTCACCCTTAGTTGCATCAGCAAAGGGGTCTGCAGGGAAAAAGGCAGTTTACTACATATGAAGCATTTTTCATGCTAAAATGATAAATTGATAAAGCTAGCAGAGAATTTTCCAGTTATACAGAGCGCCCTTTGGAAGAATCTTGTTACTCTGATCCTAGGGATAAGAGTTAACAGGAAAAAACACACCTGTTCTTTCGTCCCAAACAGAACTAACTACATTATAATAGCTCTAGCTAACTCACTGTCATGTTTTCACCAACTTATATATTTGCCTTCTCTTCAAAATCCCCTCAAAAGGTTAAATAGATGACATAACCCCAAACTACTGTGTGTTTACTTGTTAAACCATAAACACCAAAATCCAAGAACTCTCACATCAAAACTCCATTTCACCCAGAGACTCATCACTTTAAGGGGGTGTCTCATCTAATATTTCTCCTGAAAAATTTCCCCACCAGTGAGGAGTCCTAGTTCCAGTCACCATAATTTTAAGCTCCATATGGAATGGTTCTAAGAGAAGATCTTCAAAACATGGTGATAAACATTGGCAGATACCAGGAACTGCAAACACACTATGCCCTCTGCAATTGGTACCTAGTTTCAGGCAAAAAGCCAATACAATTTATTTTAGCCTTGTCTACACAACAGCACCCTTCAGACTCCTCCAGTCTTCAACTGTATTGAAGCATGGGGAAAGAGAGCCAAGTGTCTTTAGAAGGGGATAAAGAAGAAAGTGGCTTCCTGTGCCATTCAACCAGTTTGAGGTATTCCCTACCCCCTAAACAAATGGCATTTAAATACCTTTTCTAACTAATTTAGATTAGACCTGCATGTTTCCGAAACAAACAATTCCTTCACCTGTTACATAGCATTCTTCAGCTAAATTAAGTAATGAGCTTTAGATCAAGATTTTCAGATGTTACGAGTGATTTAGGTTACCAATCTGAGCCACTTTAAAAGCTCCGATTATCAGAAAGTGTATAACTCAGCACTTGTGTGCTAAATTTGACACTTTAAAATGGCCTGAATTTCCAAAATTTAAGGTCCAAAAATGACTAGTCACATTTGAAAGTCTTCACTTAAGTATCTACCTATGCAACTCCACTACTTTCCAGAAGCAGAAACAAACCTCCAAGAGAAGGAATGCTCAGGTCTAAGAGCACCAGCAAACTAGCTTGGCAGCAGGCAAGGCACAGGCCTGGGCTGCAGAAGTAACTAAAATGGGGAGAGCATGGAAGAGGGGTCCAGTGGCTTGGGACAAAAAGCATCTAGAGGAGCAGGCACAACTCTGGCCTGTCAGGAACTAGAAGGAAGGAGAGGCAGGTTGGTTCCACATCCTCCGTAACTCTGTTAAAGAATCAAGGGATTCTGGATCACAGATGAATCTCTAGAGTCTGTACCTTATTAAAAGAGTCAGTGGGAGTGGGGGCATGGGAAGGGTTTAAATTCTGGGGCAAGTTGACCAAATAGGGATTTCAATCAGTGTGGCTATAAGGGAAGAGGGGACCAAGAAAGGAAAATCCCTTACTAAAGGAGATAAGACTCTGGACAGGGGGTGGGCCAATTCTTACTGACAAGATGAAGCTCCCCAGGCAGGTCAGTCCCTAGGATTTGGGATTCCACCCCAGGCAGCATGGTACCAGTACCTGGGATGCCTTCCTTAAGAATTAACAGACCCTGACCATGCAAAAATGAGGCCCCACAATCCATGCATGTCAATACCTGAAGGGGGCTCTACAGTAGGGCAGTCACCAGGATTTGGGGGCAAGAGTTTTTCCCCACTGAAGGACAGTGGGTGACAAGGAATGGAGAAAATAATCCCATGGCAGATCAATTGCCAGTGCCTGGGCAGATCCAATCCCAAAGGGTCTATACCAGGGGTCAGCAACCTTTCAGAAGTGCTGTGCCAAGTCTTCATTTATTCACTCTAATTTAAGATTTCATGTGCCAGTAATACATTTTAACATTTTTAAGAGAGCTCTTTCTATAATATATAACTATACTATTGTTGAATGTAAAGTAAACAAGATTTTTAAAATGTTTAAGCAGCTTCATTTAAAATTAAATTAAAATGCAGAGCTCACCCGACCCGTGGGCACTATCTGTGCAGTGTGAGTGCCACTGATATCAGCTCACATGCCCGTGCCATAGGGTACCTACCCCTGGTCTATACAGTGGAGGGGCGGGGGGAGAGAAGATATGAAGCTATCACTCCGGGAGGCGCTGCACAGCAGCGATGGGGGCAGCCTGGGCACTACCAGGAAGCACAGATCCCAGAGGGCAGACTATGGGGGGACGGATACCCGCAGTGCCCCTTGCCGAGACAAGGATAATGGACTGAGTGGGGACGCCCCCCATCAGGCTGCTCCCCGCTGCAAGGCAAAGCCCAGCCACCCGGGTTAGCGGAGGGGGAGGAGGCCCGGGGCCCCTTTCAGAGGATGGGACACGGCAAGCGAGGGGATCGCTCACGGGACGCTGGGCGAGCCTGGCAGCTGGCGGCAGGCCCAGGGGCGCTCACCGAAGGATTGGAGGTTCTGGATAGTGGACATGCGATTCAGTGGCGGGGCGCTGAGCAGGGGAGAAGGCCGCGGCTGGGTGCGCCCGGGTCACGTCTCACTGGATCTGCAGGGAGAAGAGAAAAAAAAAAAAAACCAAACCGCAAGTCCGGAGCTACAGCAGCGAGCCGGAGCGACACGCACAACGCGGATACACCAGCAACTGCTTCTCTCACAAAATGGCCGCACGCTCTTATGCCCGGCCCTTGCCCCAGCCGCGGGCACGTGACCTCCGTCGGCTCGAAGCATCCTGGGGAATGGAGTCCTCCCAAGCCGGCAGCAGGCAGCCGCAGAGCGGTGGGGGACTACGACCCCCAGCATGCACTGCGCCGTCGCCGCCAGCTGCCCGCCTGCTTCTCCTCCCGCCCCGCCCCACCCTGGTGTCTGTCTCTGCCGAGAGGCCGGTCCCGAAAGTGTTGGCTCGTTAGGGACCCTGCAGAGGTGGGGGGGACAGTGACACCCCCAGGGAGCAGACAGTGCACAGCGATCGCTGTATGTGCGACCCCTCCGGCCGGGTGTGTGTGTGTGTGACACCCCGCAGCCCCCTCTCCCCCCGGCACTAGGCTGGACGTGACACCCCGCCCTACATAGTGCTCTGTCCCTACTCCGCGCACAGCCCCTTCCCGGCCCGGGAACGGACCCTGAGCTGTGGGGGGAGCGGGTGTCTGTGTGTGTCCCCGCTCAGCTGCTCGCTACGTGAGGCAGGACACGGCCCGTCCCTCCCCTGCCCCGGCTCCGCTCCCGGAGAATAGTTACCGCAGAGCGCTCTCCGCACCGTGCGTTAGATTCACCAAGGAGCAGACATCGGGCAGGAGAGTGTGCATATTATACACCTGCCTCCGCCAGGCAACCAATACTGTGCTATATACTTCGCGTATTACTCTCCCCGCCCTACCCTGGGGGCTAAACATTATGCACTTCTCCCCCCCCCCCTCACCCCCGGTACGTTTCCTTCACCACTTCTGGGAGATAGATACATGCCACATACGCTGCTTCTGCTACACCCTTTGCGTGTCCGGGAATAGGAACTGTGCAGGATACTCTGCATAGTTTACTCCTCCCCCACATCCCATTGGAGAATAAATACTGCAAAATATACACATACACGCTCCTAGGAAATATATAGCGCAGACTATATGCTGCTTATTGTACACCTCGAACAAACCGTAATTCTGTGCAATGTTACTATATTGGCATGAGCACACTTCTACAGTTAAGGCTGGGTTCTGTTTGTCACTTGAGCAGTCACTTCTCGGTTTGGGGAGAGGGGCGGAAATCCAGTGTATCTACCTAAATTTAAGTTCAGAATCTGTGATTAAACTTTTCAATTTCTGAGGCTTTGCAAGCAAATCTGTTATTTATTTTATGAACCAAAGTTAATTAAAAATAGGTCCTTTAGGAAAAAATTCTGAGTGACTCACCATTTTTGGACAATACTAGCTAACAAATGCTTCCTTTGTTATCCTCCAGATTTTCCAAATAGCTAATTTATTGTAAACCAGTGCCCAATGTATATCTGAAGAAGCAAGGTTACAATTAAGCTTAATGATTAAAGATTGTTATGTCTAATTTTCCCTTTTTCAAAATGGTCACTACTTCCTGCACCTTACAATAAGACTGATGCCAAATTGCCCTCAGGGAAAATGCATCCCCTCTCACCTCCTTCCTCCCCCCACCCCCCTTCTGTAGTACATTGAACCAAAAACTGAGAGGAAATAATCTATGTTGTGAGCCCTGTGTCAGTCAGAATGAGTAGCAGGAGTTGCTAGGGGAGAGGAGCTACAAGCTAAAGCTCTCTTCAGCCTTTGTTGAAACTCTGTGGTTTTGACAGAGGCTACTCCACTTTTCAGAAGCAATAGCATAGCTGGCTTGACAGACTCTTACTCTTTCCATCCCAGGGTTGCAGGCAATGTTGTGTTGGAATTAGGGAGATAGAGACAGACCTGCCACTGCCCTCACAATTATCCTCCCCTTACCTCCCTTGTAGTGTGAGCTGAGGGAGGCCTACCAAGTGAATAAAGTTTACTTCCTCCATGGGCTTAAGCAGAGAAGTAGAGTGTCAGCTCCTGCCCAGAAGCCCCTCACTTTCCGAAGGTCTTTTTATAACATGTCCTGGTCTACTCTTGGTAACCTGAGGACCAAGAACTCCACAAATTCAACTCAACACTACATCCCCTCCCCATCCTACTGTCTGCCCCATGCTGTGCCTCCATTAACTCTTCCTGTCCACTCACACCATGGGCAACATTGAGAGAGGGTGTCCCTTCCCCCGCACACCCTTGTTATCTACCCCTTCATAGCCTTCTTTGTGTGTAAAAAAACAAAAAACAAAAACACCCACAACGATTCCATTAGGAAATAGTTCATTTGAAAGGGATTAAGGTTGGTTAAGTGTGACATCCCCCCAAAGTGCAAGCCACAGAAGCAAGGAAATGCCAAGTTATGTGATACCCTTAAATGTACCCCATCGAATAGGTTTACACTGCTAGTCACAGATTCCACAGCCTTCACAAGGAATTTTCTTCTGATTCCAACAGATAAAACACACTTCTTAAATCCTATTAAATCTCCTTCACAACCGTATAATTCAAAACTAACCCCAGCTTCAGCAGCATTAGCAAATATTCAGCATTGACATATGTGAGTTAAGTGAGGATGTCTTATGTATTTGTGGGGGAAGCACAAGGTCAGTACACCCGTTGCGCATTGCCAGAGCACAGTATGCTCCAACTACAGCCCATTGCACACTCTGGTTGTGGCACTGAATTGACTATGCCATCTGTATGTCATTTCACTAGCTGGGGAATCCCCCATGCCTAGAGAATCTTAATGTGCTTCAGATGCGCTAGTCATACCAGGTATGCATGCCATGATGTTCCAAAGAAGTTCAGCAGATAAAATTGTACATATGTTGGAACTGAGGATTAGCAGAGAAGGGGTTAAAATAGCTTTTAAACCTAGGTACTAGCAGGAGATATTTTGATACCACCGGTGTCACCTCCTATCTCATTGTTACACATCTAAGGTGGGTGTTAATCACAACCACACATTCTATCGTGTATTACTATTTAAACAACAGATGGTCTAATATGGGCAAATTAATGATATAATTGCATGATTAATGTATAACCTAACTACAGTGCTGTAAAAGAACATCATTTCTAATTATCCTGCTCATAACTTCATCCTTTTTAAATATAGTACTTGGAAATCTGGTTAAACAATTAGTTGGAATGAATAGCAATTAGTAATTCCTGTGCTTGCATTTTACTGCACCTTTGTTAAGCTGTCATGTTTCACATGAATAATAAAACACTATGGCAGGATCAGGAACTATTGTTAAATCTTGGGACTTACTATCATGTATGAAAAATCCTACTTACTGTAAGCAACCTCTGAAATTCATCCCTATGCAAAGGACCAGCAGAAGCCCCACGCAGCGAGCTGAATTTCACCCCCACCTTCATTAAGTACACATTTCTTTATAGAGCAATGAATAACCCATACAGATTGGGAAAATCTTGTATACTTTTTCACTTCAAGAGAATTACTGTACCCCAAACTCTTAAAGCAAATATAATAAAAAAGCTTTATGATATGAAAGAACCTGTATTCCAGCTAGGAGGAGCTATATCTTTGCCCTAATACTTATGGCTATTGGTATGTTTGCTCAGTGATCTTACTATCACTAGTCTGAACACACAGGTGAGTTGCATCATACATGCATTTAACTTACACAAATTCAATATGCGCTCGGCAAAAAAAAAGAACAACAAGATTCCTGTAAACAGTGCGGGCAACTTCACCTGCCATTCCACTCAACGAGCGTATGCCCCGGAGTGAGTGTGAGATGGGAGACATGAATCTGCTGTTCCCTCAGTCGGTCTCAGTTCCTGTGTGCCTCTCATAGTGTGAGCATCTCACCACGCTGAGTGTGATTCTAGTGTTTAAAGATATGTATTTTTCATACAACATGGCCCCTAAACGCAAGCCAAACACTTCATCTGGTGCTCAACTGAAGAAACAATGATTTGTTCCAATGCTGGAGTTAAAACTGGCTGTGTTGGACTTATTGAGAGACGGTATGTCGGTCTCCAATGTGGTGCGTAAATATGGCCTCAATGAATCTAGCATCCATGCCATCAAGATTTAAGAGAGAGAAAAATTAGTCAAGCCATGGCATCAAGTGCTCCAATAACTGCTACGGTGATGAGCCAGGCATGTGATAAAACTTTAGTGAAGACTGAAGAGGCATTAAACTTATGGCTGGAAGACAAGAACCATAAATGCGTGCCTGTCGATGGCAACACGTTGCAAGAAAAGGCTCTTAGCCTCTACATGCTGTTCAAACCTCCTGCCGAAGAGGGACAGCCTTCTGATGAGAAGAAATTCAAAGCCAGCCAAGGTTGGCTTAACAGTTTTAGGAACCAATTCAACCTCAAAAACATGCAAACTACTGGTGAAGCTGCATCTGCCAATGAAGAGGCAGAAAAAGCCTACCCCGAACAATTAAAGACAATCAAGAAGAAAAGGGCTATCTTCTGGAACAAGTTTTCAGTGCTAACTAGACTGGGCTCTTCTGGAAAAAAATGCCCAACCTCACTTACATTTTGAAATCAGAAAGACAAGCCCCCGGCTTCAAAGCAGCCAAAGACCATGTGACTGTGTTGTTTTGTGGCAATGCGGCTGGGCATTTAATAAAGCCGGACTTGCTCTACAGGGCTGCAAATCCCCGTGCCCTAAAAAGCAAGAACAAAAATCCCTTGCCTGTGTTCTGGCAATCAAATAAAAAGGCTTGGGTGACGGCAGCATTATTTCTGGATTGGTTCCACAAGTGTTTCATTCTGAAGGTCAAGCAGTACCTCGAAGAGAAAGGACTTGACCTTAAAGTGTTGCTGATGGTCGACAATGCTCCTGGCCACCCTGCAGCGCACTGGTTTGCATGTAACGTTGAAGTCCTCTTTCTCCCCCCCACCAATACCACCTCCATCCTCTCGACCAAGGCACGATTCACTGTTTCAAGGTCACATACATGAGGCTTACATTTTCACAGAGACGTAGTGCTATGGATGCTGATCCCAAACTTAATGTGATTGAGTGTTGGAAGTCCTTCAACATTGCCAATTGCATCACTTATATTAAACAGGCAATGGATGCAATCAAGCCTGAATCAGTCAATGCACGTTGGCGAAACCTATGGAAAGAATGTGTGAATGATTTTAAGGGTTTCCCGACCATTGACAAAGAAGTTCAGGTGGCCAGGCAAGTGGGTGGTGATGGCTTCGTCAACATCCTTGAGGAAGTAATTGAAGAATTACTAGGTCGCCTAATGGGTTGCACCAGCCTTGCTTCTCCCCTCTTCCTCCCCTCCCTTTTAAATACTGCAAGCCAGCTGATTGCCGCGTTCGGAAGGCAGAGGAGGGAGGCGCGCTGAGTCCTCACTCCTCCCCCTCCCGCCTACAAAATGCCGCAAGGCAGCTGATTGCTGCAGGCAGGAGGTGGGGGAGGAGAGGGAAGGTGCTGATCCATGGGGTCTGCTGGTGGGCGGGAGGAGGGAGGCTGCCAGCTGTGGAGAAAGCAGGCAGCCAAACAACATAAGAGTGGAGTATTGCACAACTTTAAAAGAGCATGTTCCCTAATTGATCAGCAACATAACAATGAAACAATGTTAAGAGGGACGACTTTAAGTGAGGAGTTACTGTACAGCTGTGCTGCTATAAACTTGCTAGTTTAGACATAACCTTGGTCTTTATCCAAACTCATTGATGCTTACAAAGGTATGTAGGAACATGAAGCCAGAGAGATTACTTCTGGTTTATCCACTAGGTGGTGCTTAGCTATCAAAGAAAAAACAAATATTCTTTAGCATGCTTCCTCTGGACATGAATAATCTTCATGAAATAACTGGATGTCCACGTCCAGAAGTAAAACAACAGATAATTATAGTCATATCCACTCACTTAATTTAAAGTCTTCTACATATTCAAATCCTTTTGCGCTACTTCAGTTCAACCAGCCTATTAACAATAATTTAGCAATAAACTATGCCATCGTCTCCATCAGGACACCAAAGTCCATGACAGGAACTGGCTCCTATAGCTTGATGAGAAAAGAGCCCATAGGAAGCAAGCAGCTCCAAACCAAGATACATACATTTGCAATAATTGTCAAAGATCATGCAAATCTTGGATTGGACTAGTCAGTCACATGAGACATTACAGACCATCTACATCATAGGCTGCAATCTCCACCATCTCTGGTAGACGAAAGGATACCAACAAGAGGCAGAGTGGCCTCCCTCCAAGCTTGAAGGAGAGGGTCTACTACATTCCCCCTGTTGGGTGGTGCCAAGCCAGCCCCGCCGCCACTCCAGAAGCAGACGGGTGGGGCAGGAGGTATAAGAGGCAGGCCCTTGAGCACATTGGGAGGGACCAGTGAAGGAGGTAGAAGTTGCTAGTCTGCTGCAGGGCTCCAGCCCCGCTACTGAACCATGTAGCACCCTGCCCCCAGAGGGGACTGAGTGTGGAGAGGAGCTGGGCTGGGACCCTATGGAGTAGGGTGGGCCTGGGTCTCCCTACCCTCTGCTGCCACCCCACCCCTGGGGTGGTGTCCTGCTCACCCTGGCCTTGTGTGTTGGCTGTCTGCCCTAGCCAGAAGTCTAGTCTAAAAGACTGCTCATTGCTCTGTCCTGCCCAGGGGGTTAGAGTCCCGGACAGTATAAATTACTGTCTGCCCTACCAGGAGGCTTGGACTATAGCCTGAGTGGTGTTTGGCCCTGCTCAAGGTGGCCAGAGCCCTATCCTAATAATTATCTGCCGTGTGAAGTCGTGAGGCAGGAGGCAGAGTAGCCTCCCTCTGAGCTTGACAGGGAGGGGCAACTGCAGGCCACTATAACTGCTTTATATCATTGAGTCCAATATTTCTATATTTGCAGTATAATTGTGTGCTGTATAGGTAAAACAGCCATAAGAAACATTGATGTGGGAAGGCTGGAAAAATCATTCTGTTTATCACACAAGAACTGAATTGAGACACCCCTGGTTTGGTGTTTTCACTTTCAATTTGAGGACTGTCAGATCACTTACAGGAAGTTTCTGGCCAATGTCAAAAATGTTGTTGTAAATTAGTTTTGACTTTGAGTGGGCTTTGCTGTAGTATTAACAACGGAACCTCATTTAGGCCCTTCCTGCATCCCCTGGGAATATTCCTATCTATAATACACTCCCCAAACCTTTCCATAATCTCTTAACTCACTCCAAGGGCCTTCACCTCTCAAGAATCAGAGGGGTAGCTGTGTTAGCCGTGTTAGTCCAGAGCTCATAGGCATGTGTCTATCTCCCAGAAGTGATGGACTCAACAAAGACTGTGAATGGCTTGCCAATTACAGAACCAGTTTCTCCTCCCTTGGTTTTCACACCTCTACTGCTAGAACAGGGCCTCACCCTCCCTGACTGAACTAACCTCGTTATCTCTAGCTTGCTTGCTAGCATATATATACCTGCCCCTGGAAATTTTCACTACCTGCGTCTGACGAAGTGGGTATTCACCCATGAAAGCTCACGCTCCAAAACGTCTGTTAGTCTATAAGGTGCCACAGGATTCTCTGCTGCTTTTACACCTCTCAAGAGACTCCCTAATCATCTCTTACTCCCACCATCTCCTCCTTCCCATTCCTTCCCCCAATGCACCCTTCCCTTCTCGCGCTCATTGAAGCCAGCCCTCCTGATAATAGTCATTTTCAACTCTCAATCCATTCCTAATAAGAGTCTTCCTGATCACACCCTGCTCTTGTGAGAATATGTGTCTGGCAAGGATAACAGGTGGAGGGTCTGCGCAGCTCCCACAACTGCCTGGGCTTCCCGGCCAGGCTCCACAGTGGCCTGGCTGGGGGACGGGGCCTTGGTAGGGAAGAGGGGTGGAATCCGCCCTGGCAAAAAGTGGATTGATCAGGCCTGTCCACTTTCAAAAAGTGGGAGGGTCCTCCCCCCCCCCCCCCCCCCCAGTTCTGGTGATACAGTGACCATCCCATTTCCAGATTTTGGGGCTGCTGGCAGGTGTGGTTTCTTTTTTGTCTTTTTTTTTTTTTTTTAAATACGCTCCTGGAGGTTTGTAGTCCCACTCTAGTTCAATAGTTTCCCATCCTTGAACATACTGGTTGAACTTTCACATATGAACATTATTGCAAGACATTCCTTTTCAGTCTGGGTGTATCTTTGATCCATTGGTGATACTAGGGACTTTTGTGTGAAAGCTACCAGTCATCCCTCGTGTAGTAGTGATGTTCCAAACCCCATCTTACTGGAATCATATTAGATGGCTTCCTCTTCATTCACATCATAGTATTTCAAAATGGGGTATTTGGTCACCAGCTCCTTGTTATGTGCAATGGCTGCACCATGGTGAGGTACCCATGTCCATACTGCACCTTCATCCAGTAGTTGCCTCAGGGCTTTGCACACATGTGAGAGGCTTGTGTGACTCTTTGGGGATCACCCAGATCACAAAGGGCTTCTCTCACTGCCTGCCTTATGTCATAAATAGATAGCTAAGGGTTAATGTTTCTTTCACCTGTAAAGGGTTAACAAAGGGAACCAAACACCTGACCAGAGGACCAATCAGGAAACTGGATTTTTTCAAAGCTCAGGGACGGAATGTTTGGGTCTGTGTCTTTGTCTGGCTCTCAGCTATGAGAGGGGTCTTTCTATCTTCAAGCTTCTAATCTTCAGTTCAAAGTTGTGAGTACAAAGGTAGAAAAAACAATAGGCTGTTATTGTTTTTGTGTTATTTACATGTGTGTAGTTGCTGGAATGTTTAAATTATTTCTCTTTTTGAATAAGCTGTTTATTCATTTTTTTTAAGCATTGATCCTGTAATTTTGTCACCTTGATACAGAGAATATTTTATGTCTTTTCTTCTTTTTATATAAAGCTTTCTTTTTAAACCTGTTTGAATTTTTCTCTGGTTAAGGCTAAGGAATGAGGGAGGGGGAAATCTCTTTGTGTTAGCTTGACTAGGTTTGAATTGCATAGCCTCAGGGGAAGAAGGAGGGGGAAGGTAAATTGCCGTCTCTGTTTTGCATTCAAGGAGTTTAAGTACAGTATCGCCCGGATAACCCGGGAGGGGGAGCTGGGGATGGATAAGAGGAGACAAGGGGAGGGGGTTCTTCCCTTTGTGGTAGACTCAGGGCTTCTGAGTCTTGGGGTCCCCAGAGAAGGTTTTGGGAGACCAGAGAGGGAGCCAAGCCTGGAAATCACTTGCTGTGGCAGCGATATCAGATCTAAGCTGGTAATTAAGCTTAGAGGGTTCATGCTAGCTTCTCAGTTTATGAACGCTAAGGTTCAAATCTGAGTAGGAAGCTATGACACCTTATAACTATGCAGCTAGGGCTCAGAGCCATGACACCAGCAGCATGCCTACAAGCATAACGGTCTCACCCAGGCTTCTACCAGCCTAGTTACTCCTTCCAGGTGTGACTCCAACAGCCCTTCCAGTCCTGAGTCACCCAAATCTATCCACATCGAGTTCTTAACTACCAGACACACAGACTTCTCCATTCTGGTTTGTCACCTCTGAAGCCTGGAACCAGCCCCCCAGACTGGTTTGCTTTAGCACATACACTCCACACTGTTTGCACACCAGAGATGTGGTTGGGATAAAAATAATGTTTTTATTTGACAGAAAAAACAGATTCAAAGATGAAATAGTGAGAGATAAAGTCTATACAAGTGACAGAAAATAAACAAAGACACAGCCTCAGACTTTACTCTTTCTTTTTATTAGAAAAGTGATTTTTATCTAAGTTACTTATTGTTTTTGAACCATTTCCCAGCATACCCTGTAACGGTAGCAGGGGATCCAGCATTTCACAGATAGCTTTCTAGCCTAGCTGCTGTCCCTCTGTTTCTGGGTAGATTTCACTTCAAACCCCTTCTCTCAAAGGGCTTGTCTACACTACACAGCTTTTAGTGACAAGTCACAGCCTTACCGCTAAAAGTCAGCATGTGTAAATGCTCTGTCGGTATTTCGTCGGCACCTTTGCTGACAAAATACTTTAAGGCCGCTCGCGGTAGTGGCTTTGTCGGCAGGAGCAACAGAACCACATTCAGACTGCCACTTGCGTTGGCAAAACTTTTGTCTTGGGGAGGCTTTTTAAAATACCCTTGAAAGACAAAAGTTTTGTCGACATCACAGTGTAGACAACCCCAAAGGTTTTAAGGGATTTTTTCCTTTCAGTCGCTATAGATATTCAAAGTGAGGTAAACTCCTTCCTTTTATAGTTTTCCAAGGGAGGGAGGTTCTTTTCAGTTGTGTCAGTGTTTTCCCATTAACTTTTATGGCCCATTATCTGTCTTTTCCTGGGTTATACAATGCTAGGTACCTGAAGCTAGTCTTGTCTGTTTGGGGAGGCAGACCCTGCCTACCTGACTGATGCAGAGCTGCATGTTGCAGCAGAAATTAGGAGCACAGTTATATATAAATTCATAACTATAGTCTGTACATGTATCTAACAATGACTGTCCTGTTCAGAACATTACAAGCTTTCATAAAAGCCCTTACTTGACATAATTTATAGCACATAGCTCGATCAACTGGTTATATGCAATTTATTTTTTGGGGTTCAAACCCCCTGTTCTCTGCTTGGGGTATCTGGAACCTGCTTGTCACAGCTTTGCAAAAATTTCGTCAGATAGTTTACGAATCTAAACTGATTTAATATCTTTAGGTGTGGGCAGCTGCTGTATTGCTTTTACCTTTCTAGGGTCATATTGTAGCGCTTTGGAGGGCAACATGTGTCCCTGTGGATAGTACTGCAGTCAATTACAATGCCATCTTGCTTTTATTCAATTTCTGATTAGCTTTCTTGGTGGTTTATTGCAGACGGATGAGGCTGTAGTTGTGATCTCCCACAGCTTCTGCCATGCTGCCTTGACATTCTGAAGTATGGAAATTATGCTGATCCCTGAGAGTCCGGTTAGTATGTCGTATTGGCAGCACTGATATTCTTCTGCTACAGGTTTGATCCCAAACAGCATTCTAAACCATTTGTATTTACCTACTGGTGCCTGGCTGTGGTAAGGTAGCTGTTTCACTTTTTCAGTAGCACTTGCCAACATCTATCTTTGGTATCAAGTATTAAATTCAGGTAGTACTTCAATTGTAGGAATTTGGTAGTGCACTCTTTTTCATGCTTTGTTTCAACTGTTGAGTCTATACAAATGTACAGTTCGTGTGGCTTCTCACAGGCTATAATGCTTCCTATCCAACTTGTGAGTTCTAACTTTAGCAAAGATGCTTTCTTTTTCCATTTTCTTTATTGCTCTTTTAATGCAAAGGGTACTTTGTAAGGTAGGTGCTGTACTAGTTGAATTGTTTGTGTTTCTAGGTGTAACATGCCTGAAATACATCCCAGATGTTAAAAATTCATCTTGGTAATCTGTTAGCAAGAGGTTGCCACAGTGTAGATTTTGTTTTGCTTGTGTGCCTATTAGGAGTCATTTGTCCCAAGTTTAGTGTCACTACACTGAATTGACTAATTTTAGCTAAATGCAAAGGTTCCTGCGTGGTCTATACTACTTGAAATTTCAGCCTGTGTACTTTCTCTTGGAATTCTGCATATGGGTATCGCTACACTTGCAGCTGTACAGTGCTGGGAGTTACAGCTGTCTTCGTACAGCTGTGTAGGGAAAGGGCTGCAGTGTGGCCACACTGACAGCTACCAGCTCTGCAGTGCGGCCACATTTGCAGCACTGTTGGGAGTGGCTGAACAGGCCGAACAGGCATTCTGGGATACCTCCGAATTCCTCTGGAGGCCAATTACAGCGCTTTTGGTGGCCACACTGGCGGAGCAGCGCTGCATCACCAGCACTGCAATTGTTATACCCCAGGCAGAGCAGGAGTACAGCCAGCGCTGCAGCCAGGGAGATGCAGCGCTGTATGTGCCTTGCAAGTGTGGACGGTAAGTTGCAGTGCTGTAAACCCACCACCAGCACTGCAACTCTCCAGTGTAGCCAAGCCCTCTAACTTGTGTTGTTTATAGGTGTTATGGTTGTGCCATATTTCACCTTGGTTGCAATTTCACTTTCTTCTCTTGCATAGTACTGGGTAAGGCCTTGTCTACACTGGCAAGTTTCTGCACAGTAAAGCAGCTTTCTGCGTTCTAATGCCCGAGGTGTATACACTGCCAACCACATAGTGCACAGAAACTGTGTAGTTGCAGTGCTGTAAAAAAAAACAACCAACCATGCACCAACAAGAGGAGTACAACTTTCTACACTGGTAATAAAGCACTGCAGTGTGTAGACACCCTCGTCAATTATAGTGCTGCGACTGGCCTCCGGTAGGTGTCCCACAATGCCTGCTCTTGCCTCTCTGGTCATCAGTTTGAACTCTACTGCCCTTCCCTCAGGTGACCAGCCATCAGCCCCACTCTGTAAATTCCTTAGGAATTTTGAAAGTCCCTTTCCTGTTTGCTCGGTGATGCGCGCAGTGGTCTCAGCGCATCTTTCTGTCCAAGACCAATGCAGGTTCGAGTAAGGATTTGATTGAGAGAGGAAAATCAAAACGAAAAACAGATTGCAATTCAAAACCGAGTGGTTGTTTATTAATAGGGAATGAGTTGCAACTTGGGCTGGGGAGGAGCACTTTTACCAACTAACAATACTATCAGAACAAAAATGTACACACAACTTGAAACAATCTATTTACATCCAACAACAAGAAACCAAGCAGTCTATAATCAACCGCTCACTAAAAACCAGAGCAGATACACAAACCAAGTGAACTGTACACACATTAATTGAATACTGTAAAAATACACCAACTAGCCACAATAGCAATTAATACAACAATTTGACTTTCATATACTATACACACAACTTGGTACCAAGTAAGGGAAGGGAAAAAAGGGGAGAATTTAAACAGACAGAGTTTTTACAGAAATTAAAATGCACATACCACACTCCAGGCGCAGCTGACCAGCAGTACAGACACCAAGGACATGGCGAATTGGGGAGGGGAAGTAAATGGACATGACATGAGCCGGCTAAATCCGGATGATACCCTGGCTGGAAGGGTGATCAGGCCTTCCAGCTAACCCGGGGATACTCCTGCAGATTTTGGCGCAAGATACAGTTTTGTTTGGACACTCTTACCCGTGTCAGCATCTGATTGGTCCCTAGCTCCTTCACCAACCAGGGTCCGAGCTGGTGCCCTCTACGTCAATAGGAGCTGCACCTGGCACACTACTTTTGCACACAGCCCTATGCTTTTGCACACAGCACCAACTTAACCTTTTGACCGACAGAAGGTTCGAGAACAGACACACTGGTATTTTTGCACACGGCACTAGCCTGACCCTTAGGTGACTAGGGAAATGAGCGGGAATAGGCACACGGTACTACGGTGTTGGACACGGTACCAATGTGACCTTTTGACTGACAATTGGCCAAACAGACGCCATGTTTGAGCATAGGCTTTAGGGCTGCGACACTTTCCAGGTGGCAATGCTTGCTCCATGCACCAGGCGATTCCTTGCTTGGAGCAATGCTGAGCTGCTGGACCTCATCAGCGTTGGGAAGAGGAGTTTGTCCAGTCCCAGCTGCGCTCCAGCTGTAGGTATTATGATACCTATGCATGGGCGGCAGGTTTGTATAATTTTTGGTGGTGCACAAGTGGGTCCGTCCCATCCATAGGACAGACTGGGGCAACCACCCCGGGCCCCATGCTTTGGGGGGCCCCCACGCTTCAAGGGGACGAGGTCCAGGGTGGTCTGGGGTGCCTGGCACCGACAGCAGCGAGCAACCCTGCTGTGCTCCACCTCTTCCCATCCTGCCCCCACTCTACCTCTTCCCCAAAACCCCCACCCCTGAGCAATGCCAGGAGCTGGCAAGGTGGAGTGGAGGGGGTTGGGACCAGGTCACTTGCTGCTGCCAGCGCCACGGCCCCCTCTAAGTCCCCAGGCCGCCCTGGACCCCATGATCCCCCTGAAGCACAAGGCAGGGGTAGGCAGCACCATGTCGTGCAACGAACACTTAACAAAATTACTGGACTTAATGACGGGCATTGGAGGCAGGGAGGGTATTATGTCACTCAATCATTCAACCCATAAAATAGCACACATTTTATCATATTGGAAAAAAAATAGTAACCTAACTATTACTAATAATAAATTCAACTCATAATTAATGAAAAATATGCATATACGGTATATGAGATTATTATATGAGAAACGAAAATGCGCTTGCTTTGGGATTTTACGAGGCACTCATTTAAACATATTTGGTACCTTAAGGAATGATAATTCTTCTTGCAAATCACATAAATAGGGAACCCACGGTCCCCTTCCCTCACCTCATTGCAAAGGCACAGGGATTATTGCTGGCTGCCCTAGGGCTGCAGAAAATCCTATGGGCAAAACATATGAATAGAAGAGGATCAATTTATACAGAGGACTGAAGGAGACTCCCATAGTGCATTAATTAACACTTAATAAATACATCAAAATTAAATACATTACAGAGATAAGAGCCCGTAATAACAGACTTCACTTCATGAGAAGCTCCAGAGAAAGAAGACCCAGCAGGAGTAAAGGAAGGGGCAATCCTAGGGAGACCAAAGAGGCTGATAGAGGGAGCAGACAGAGAACAAGGGTGGAGGCAGAGTCACTGCAGGGTTGACCCAGTCTTCTGCCTCTCTCCTGTGGGTGGGAACACTGATCTCTATCACTATAGGAGTGAACAATGGAATGGAATGCTCAGAAGAATGACTAACTTGAGGACAATTTCCTGAAGGGACCCTTACCCTTGCAGTGCTCTTCTGGCTCCGACATTTACATTTCTACACAGGGTGGTGCTTGTTTCCGATCCTCTGTCCGTTCACACATCCAGGCAGAATTCCTCTGGGTGGCATCCACTGGCTACCCTGACACCTTCGAAGAGCAGTGGGCACTGTCTGGGGTTCTCGGCTCAGTGTCCCTGTCAGGCTCCCTTCTTATGACCCTTTGACCACACTCCTGTCCCTGTTCTTTTATTAGTTGTCCCCTGAAATCAGTTGGGTTTTTGAGGTCCTGTGGATCCTCCCCTTAGGCTGGGGGGGGATCCTTTAGCATTGGGCGGGCTTCCGCCCGCCCAGTTCCCAGAAACCCAATAGATACACAGGGTTGCTTGGCCAACAGAAAGGAAAATCTTCACATCTTCCATGTGTTTTTTGGACCAATGGAAAAAAATAGATACAATTCAAGTGACTTTTAAAATTGCCTATGAAACCAAGTTACCAAATTAATGAGCTTATGAACAATCAGAAAATATACTTCAACTGAAAAAACTACAAATGGACTTCTTTGCAAAGAAATTGTACATTTTCTTACAGGAAAAGCCACAGACTGTCTGGAAAGGAAGAGTAGATTGAATTACTTGCCTCAGTGAAATTAAATATCCAGAGAATTGCTGTGCCTGTGATCATGATGACTGGGGCTTGCTCGCTTGTGGCTCCCCCTCCCCGTGCAGCGGAGGCACAGCCAGGCAGGTCTGCATCTGCAAGCAGGCACCTTGCCTCAGGTGCAGTTCCCACTGGCTGTGCTGAGTGGGAGGGAGAAGGCAAAGGGGGAGATTGTAGGGACTTCTGGAGCAGGGGAGACAGTGGGGGAGGGGAGCTGTCTGGCACAAAGGGAGGCTCTCTGGAGAGGAGTGACAGGGCCACAGGGGCCATTGGGGTCTCTTGGGGGGGGGCGGGGGCAGAGGGTTGTGTGGATCTCTGGCTGGTGGGGGAAGTGAATGGATCAGAGCCAGTCCGCATACGACCCAGGTCCGATGCTAACAGAGGGTGTTGCCTATAAGCCCCTCAGTAAACAGGCGCGGTGCAAGGAAGTTTTCAGCGCTCCATGCAGTGCACACCACGCCACTCCGGCCAAGCTCGGCGACCTTGCATCACCAGCACGAGTCAGGCTCTGCACCGAGGGCAGCCCCCCACCCAGATGTCCTCCCAGGCCCGGGGAGGCCCCTGCGGTATACCACCGTCCCCACCACCTAGCTCACCTTGCTTCGTGTCCCTCCAAGCACGCGTCCTCGTCTCTATAAAATATCTCCTTTCCCCAGGCCTTGCGGGCATACCGAACAGGGCTGATTTGGCCCCGCGAGCTGGGAGGGCGGGAGAGTGAAGCAGCAACATGCGTGGTGGAAGCTCCCTGGCTGCTGCGCACACTGACACCAGGAGGGAACCCCTCGGCGCTGGCGGGACGGCGATAGGGGAACCCCTGGGTGCCAGTGGCCCGCTTGACTCCCTCGCTACCACAGGGCAGCGGCAGCTGCAAACACTTAAAAAAAAAAATTGTAGGTGGCCTGCTGTTTTTTGGTGCCCCCAAATCCTACACCCACGCGCACATTACTTGTCTCTATCCCGTGCCTAAGAGTAGGTACATCCGAGCCTACTACTCACATGACAATAGCGGACATCAGACCCCCTCTGCTGTGTATTTGTTATGTGCCAGGCCCTGGGGTGCCATTGCTGCTTTCCTTTCCCCACCCAATGGCTGCCATCCTGTTTTCGTTCCCATCCGAACCCGCCCCCCCAGCTGTTTGTGTGTCTGACAATGAACAGACTCTCTGCATGCTCTCGTCTCTGCCCGGTGGGCCTGAGAGCGGCCGGCTTGTGGCTACCTCCCCCACCCAGATGTGGAGGCGTGCCCAGTCGCCATCTGGCCGCCCGCCCCATTGCAGCTCCCAGTAGGCCGGGAATTTCTGTGCCATGGGCTGTGAACCAATGATCATGCACCGGGGCCAACTCCACAGCAGCACACCAGGGGACTGCTTGCGCGCTAGCGGGAGCTGCCCCTGAGGTTAGGAGACAACCCCATGTTTGCGACCCATGGGCAGGGACCCCCAAAGCACGGGCCGCCAATGGTGGAGAGCTGGGCCCACACTTCAGGACATATTGGTGGACCTTGCGCACGGACGAGCTCATATTATCTCGCCAGCCTATGTACCATATGGCACAGATTTCACGAAGCATACGAAGAGTGGCCATACGTGAGACTTGTCTGTCTATGTGCCGTGTGTTCTATATAGTGAAAGAAGCTGCAGAACACTCCTCTGCACAAGGCGCAACGGAGGAGCAAAAGCCGCTCCAGTTGCTGTGACCACGAGCTCGCAGATACTACAAAAAAGAACTGGATGTGATACAAACATCTGCGATACCACACCCACTGTGAGGCCACTGTGGATTTCTTGTGTGTCTGTCCGGGCTCTAGTGAGAATGGACCGAGCAGGAGGAAGAAATGGTTGATGAAGTATGGAGCGGGGGGGATGGGGGCGGGGAAGGGATCAGGACCCAGAGGCAGAGGATGAGCTCAGAGACCAGAGACGCCATGAGCACAGGAGGCTCTACGCCCGCCGAGGCTCACCAGTCGTGGTCGGAGCTTGGTGAAGCCACAAACTAAGAGAGTGAGGCCCCCTGGTAAGTGGCTTTTGATTGTTGGGAATCGTGAGAGATAGATGTTTGGAGGGCCGGAGGGTTAGCCAGAAAGCAGGAGCTTGTTGTCTGTAATTATGTTCATACCCTGTGCGCTTACTTCCAGCAGCGGGAACAGGGTGTTGGATTGACTCCCTCACTTCATGGGAATCTGCTCAGAGATTCTTATGTAGTATATCTTCTCATCTCGGAGTACTTGAGCACATCCGTTGCCACAGGTTTTTTTTAGCAGCAGCTGCTTGTTGCTGAGTTCGCCATTAAGGAGTAACTTCCTGCGGCACTCAGGCTGTCTCTGGGGCAGGTGACCATTGGCTTGCACCCATTGCTCTTCATAAGGGCCAAGGGCGGAAGTGCAGTATATGAGAAGACCTCCATTGATTCCTGCTCACCCTACAGCAGTGGAGATATCTTCCCATACAAACACAAGGCTTTGGAAAATGTGGAAGGAATGATTATAGAGCCCCCCCTACAGTGCTGGACTCTTCCCCCAAGAAGGCCCTGCACAGTGCAATGTAAACAGGTACAGTCTAGAACACTGTTTCCTCCTGCTCCACTAGGGTTACACCCGATTGGTGGCGGTCTATGCTCATGCTGTGCTTGCCTGGGTCAGCGCAGTTCTGACAGTGTGTGTGAATAGGGCTGTGTTTTTAAACATGAATCAGTGGTACCTTTGTCAACATTGTGTTGCAAAAATGACTGCTTGTCAAGTATTCTTTTGTCTTTAAAACAGATCTGTTGACCTTGGGAGTATAGGTTGCAATTCCATGGCTGTGCTGGGGCTGGAGCACCCCATGGAAAAAAATTGGGTTGGGTGCTCAGCACCCACTGGAGCTCCCCGGGTGGTACTGCCCCACCCCCTCTGCTCCAGTCTCCTCCCTCCTCCACAGCAGCGCATCACTGCCATCCTGCTTAATCCCCCCTCCCTCCAGTGCTCTGTGCCGCAAACAGCTGATTCGCGGGCAGGGAGAGAGGAGGGGGACGCAGACAGTGGTTGTGAAGAGTGGGCAGCCAGGCGTATTTGGGAAGGATCCAAATGGGGGCAGGGAGGAGCGGAAGTTAGGCAGGGACTTGGGGATGGGTTAGAATGGCGGGGTGGAGATAGGCGTGGAGCAGGGCGAGGGGTACCCACTGGCACCGGATAAAGTTGGCACCTATCTGGGGCCCAGCCTTCCCTCTTTATTGCTGGACTGAACGGCTGTGCAGAATTAGAAAGTGGCCATGAAGAACTAAGGAGGACTTTGTGCATGAGGCATGCTGCATTCCACGGCTCGACTGAAACCAGGAATTGGGAATTGGTCTGACAGCAGAAAAGGGACAAAATGCAAGCCGATGCACCAAATGATAGCCCGCAGAGTGGCTCTTAAACATTATGGAATGCCAAGCAGGGACATGCTCCAGGCCGCTAACAGCACTGACAAACTGAGGCAGCCTCCACGCCTCAACCCTCCTGCAGCTCACTGTCACAAAACTCTTTCCCATGCACCCCCAGAACACATGCCAAACACACTTTATCAAACTCGTGGCCCAGTCTGTATCTGGGGCATTCCAGTTTTCCCCAACTCACGTATCCTACACTGTTGACTCCAGTACCCCTGCCCTCATACACCCATCCCTCTGCAGTTTAGCCGCTGAAGTACATGCTGCTGTACTGTTACTCTGGAAGGGACATTGGGTATGATCCTGGATCATACAAAACGTTAACTGTCCGGACCCACCTCCTCCTGGCACCCTCCCTTCCCCCAGCCACCATAGTGCTGGTGTGTTTGGTTTTTTTTTCCTCTTCCTCGCCTCCTCAGTTGTTTTTTAATAAAAGAAGTGTTGTTTGAAAGCATCTTTAGGTCTATTAATTATAACAAACAGCATCCCTGAAAAGCAACAGGCAATTTTCTTAAACGTTCAGTAACGCATTGTCACCAATTACCATCCTAGCAATATACAAGCACTGCATTTCTAGCTAGCAACAAATATTAGTGGCTTTCAGTTTCAAATTGCTGCCTCAAGGCATCCCTGATCCTTATGCCACCATGCTGCGTGCCCTGTAGTAGCCTTTGGTCTCTACTGTTCAATTCGCCTCCAGTGCTGAGCCTCATGCAATTCTAGTCAACAGCTATCCCCCTCCCTTCAACAAATTCTATGGCATGTACCAGCACACAGCTATAGAGCATAGGAATATTGTCATCGGCCACGGTCCAGCCTCCATTACAGGGATGACAGTTGAGCCTTTATGGCCAAAAGCACACAACAAGTCATTCTGCACTTGCTCAACCTGTTGTTGAACCGGTCCTTTCTGCTTGTCAAGTTGCCTACCATGTATCGCTTCATAAGGCCCATGGCATTAGGCGAGGAAGGGTCCTCCCAGCTAACACAGGGGCATTTTGATTTCCTACCACGTGAGCTTCTGTCCAGAAAAGACAGTCCCTGCTTGCAGCCTTTCCTGACCAGGACAGTGTTCGCCAAAGATGCACAGACGCGAAACATGCATACATAAGCGGTGGCTAATGCGCTCAGATTTTTCCGTCGCTGCTCCTCCAGACACAGTGATCCACAAGCTCTGGAGACCATAGAGGAATTCCCTTTCCAATTAACGTACACCAGTGCTAGGCAGTCTGGTGCCAGATCGAATTGTGTACATCTATCACCCTCTGCAGTTGTGGAGCATTTTGTGGCAAAGCCACCACAATGATCATGCAGGTTGCCCAGAAGTCATGGTTCTTTCAGCCAGGATGCAATTAATGGGGGCCCTAGCCCCCCCTGTTTGCACCTTGCTGCACAAATCTCTCTCTTTTCCCTGAGGCGACCCCCCCCCCACCCCGCAGCAGCTCCCCACCCCCAGGCCCGGGGAGCCCTGCGGTACCTCCCCACCCTAGCTCACCTCTGCTTCGTGTCCCCTCCAAGCACGCTGTCCTGCTCTAATTCTCCTCCCAGGCTTGCGGCACCGAACAGCTGATTGGCGCCGCAAGCCTGGGAGGCGGGAGAAGTGAAGCAGCAACTGCGTGGTGGAACTCCTGGGCTGCTGGCGGCACACTGACCCAGGGGAACCCCTGGGCTGGGGGCACGCTGAATCAGGGGAACCCCTGGGCTGCCAGTGGCCCGCTGACTCCCTCTCTCTCCCAGGGCAGCGGCAGCTCAAACACTTAAAAAAAAATTGTAGGGCGCTGCTTTTTGGTGCCCCCAAATCCTGACACCCTAGGCAACTGCCTAGTCCGCCTAAATGGTAGCTCCGGCCCTACTCAGTAAGCCCCCTCTGTCCTGTGTATTTTATGCCAGCCCTGGGGTGCCCATTGCTGCTCCTTTCCCCCACCCATGGCTCCATCTGTTTGTCCCCCCGCCCGCCCCCCAGCTGTGTCTGTGTGTCTGACAATGACAGACTCCTGCTGCTCTCTCTCTGCCCGGGGTGGAGAGCCGGGCCTGGCTTGTGGCTACCTCCCCCACCCAGATGTGGAGGCGTGGCCAGTCAGCTCTGGCTCCGCCCCATGCAGCTCCCATTGGCCGGGATTTCTGGCCAATGGGCTGTGAACCAGATCAGCACCGGGGCCACTCCACAGCACACAGTGACTCTGGGGCTAGCGGGGAGCTGCCCCTGAGGTGAGAACACCCCATGTTGCCGACCCATGGTGCAGGGACCCCCAAAGCACGGGGCCTGCGGCCCAAACATTGGTGGAGCTGGGCCCACCTTCAGGAATATTGGTGGACCTTGGGCACCACGAGCTCATATATCTCGCCGCCTATGTACCTATGGACAGATTTCACGATGCATGACAGAAAGGGACCATGACTGAGACACGCTGCAGTGCAGGGTCAAAGTGAAGGAGCTGCAGAACTCCTCTCACAAGGCGCAGGAGGCAAACCGCCGCTCCAGTGCTGTGCCCACGAGCTGCCAGGTCTACAAAGAACTGGATGTGATACTAAATGGTGACCCCACCCCCACTGTGAAGGCCACTGTGGATACTTTGGTGGCTTGTGGGCCAGTCGAGAATGGACCGAGCCAGGAGGAAGAAATGTTGGATGAGGATATGGAGCGGGGGGGGGGGGGGCGGGGGAAGGGACAGGACCCAGAGGCAGAGGATGACTCAGAGACCAGAGACGCATGCAGCCAGGAGGTCTTCTGTACCCCGAAGGAGGCTCACCAGTCACAGTGGTCGGAGCTTGGTGAAGCACAAACAAGAGAGGAGGCCCCTGGTAAGTGGCTTTGATTTTGGGAATCGCTGAAGCAAGATGTTGGGGGCCGGAGGGTTGCAGAAAGCAGGCTTGTGTCTGTATTATGTTCATACCACCTTTTGCTTACTTCAGCAGCGGAACAGGGTGTTGATTGACTCCCTCACTTCATGGGAATCTGCCTCAGAGATCTCTAGGAAACTCTCATGGAGATACTGGGCAATCCGTTGCCACAGGTTTTTTAGCAGAGCTGCTTTGTTTCTTGTTCCATTAAGGGTAACTTTCCTGCGGCACTCAGCTGTCTCTGGGGCAGGGACCATTGCTGCACACATTGCCTCATAAGGGCCAGGGCGGAAGCTGCAGTCTTGGAGAAGACCCTCCCTTGATTCCCTGCTCACCCTCAGCAGTGAGATATCTTCCATAACAAACACAGGCTTTGGAAAATGTGGGGACAGGAATGATTAAGAGCCCCCCCCTACAGTGCTGGATCTCCCCAAAAGCCACGTGCACAGTGTACAGTACAGTCCTAGAACACTGATTTCCCCTGCCCCTGGGGTTACACACCATTTTGGGGGTCTCATGGCTCATGTGTGCTTGCCTGGAGTCAGCCAGTTACTGACAGGTGTGTGAATAGTGGCTGTGTTTTAAATCAGTGAATCAGTGGTCTCTGTGTTGCAAACAATACTGCTTCTGTAAAAGGTTGCATTTTGGCTTTACAGATATGACCTTGGGAGTATAGGTGCCAATTCCATGGGTGCTTGGGGCTGGAGCACCCATGGAAAAAAAATTGGTGGGTGCTCAGCACCCACTGGCAGCTCCCCGGGTGGTCCTGCCCCACCCCCTCTGCTCCAGGTCACCTCCGCCTCCTCCACGAGCGCATCACTGCATCCTGCTTATCCCCCCTCCCTCTCAGTGCTTGTGCCGCAAAACAGCTGATTCGCGGGGCAGGGAGAGAGGAGGGGGAACGCAGCATGTTGGGGGAAGAGGTGGGGCCAGGCCAGGGATTTGGGGAAGGGATCCAATGGGGCAGGGAGGGAGCGGAGTTAGGGCAGGGACTTTGGGGATGGGGTTAGAATGGGGCAGGGGTGGGGATAGGGTGGAGTCAGGGCGAAGGTACCCACTGGCACCGGATAAAGTTGGCACCTATGCTTGGGAGCCCAGCCTCCCTCTTTATTGCTGGCTGAACGGCTGTGCAGAATTAGAAAGTGGCCATGAAGAACTAAGGAGGACTTTGTGCATGAGGTCATGCTGCATTCCACGGCTGAAAACCAGGAATTGAAGGAATGGTCTGACAGCAAGAAAAGGGACCAAAAGGAGAACACGATGCACCAGAATGAAGCCGCAGAGTGGCTCTTAAACATTATGGAATGCCAAGCAGACATGCTCCAGGCGCTAACAGCACTGCAAACTGAGCAGCTCCACGCTCACCCTCCCCTGCAGCCACTGTCACAAAACTCTTTCCCATGCACCCCCCAGACACTGCCAACACACTTATCAAACTCGTGGCTCCAGTCTGTATCTGGGGCATTCCAGTTTTCCCCACTCACAGTCCTACACTGTTGACTCCCAGTACCCACTGCCCTCAACACCCATCCCTCTGCAGTTTAGCCCTGCTGAAGTACAGTGCTTGCTGTACTGTACTCTGAAGGAGAACATTGGGTATGATCCCTGGATATACACAAATCTTTAACTGTCCCGGGACCCCACCTCCTCCTGGGACCCTCCCTTCCCCCAGCCACCATAGTGCTGGTGTGTTTGGGTTTTTTTTTTCCTCTTTCTCTCCTCCAGTTGTTTTTTAATAAAAGAATTGTGTTGGTTTGAAAGCAATCTTTAGTCTATTAATTATAAGCAAACAGATCCCTGAAAAGCAACAGGCAATTTTCTTAAACGTTCATACTGCATTGTCTGCACCAATTACCTCCTAGCATTACAAGAACTGCATTTCTAAGCATAGCAACAAATATTAGTGGCTTTCAGTTTCAAATTGCTGCCTCAAGGCATCCCTGATCCTTATGCCACCATGCTGCGCCCCTGTAGTAGCCTTGGTCTCTAGCTGTTCAAATTCAGCCTCCAGGTGCTGAGCCTCAGCAATCTAGTCAAGCTTTCACCCTTCCCTTCACAAATATTATGGCATGTACAGCACACAGCTATAAGCATAGGAATATTGTCATCGGCCAGGTCCAGCCTCCCATACAGGGAGTGACAGTGAGCCTTTAAATGGCCAAAAGCACACAACAGTCATTCTGCACTTGCTCAACCTGTTGTTGAACCGCTCCTTTCTGCTGTCAAGTTGCCTCATGTATCGCTTCATAAGCCATGGCATTAAGGGGTAGGAAGGGTCTCCCAGGATCACAGTGGGCATTTTGATTTCCCCTACAGTGATCTTCTGTCCAGAAAGAAAGTCCCTGCTTGCAGCTTCCTGACCAGGACAGTGTTCCAAAAGATGTGTGTGTCCTGCACATTTCCAGACCACAGTGATCCACAAGCTCCTGGAGAACCATAGAGGAATTCCCTTTCCAATTAACGTACACAGTGCTAGGCAGTCTGGTGCCAGAAGTGGAATGTGTGTACCATCTATCACCCCTCTGCAGTTGTGGAAGCCCATTTGTGCAAAGCCACCCACAATGTCATGCAGGTTGCCCAGAGTCATGGTCTTTCAGCGCAGGATGCAATTAATGGCCCTGCACACTTCCGTCAACACGAGTTCAACAGTCGACTTTCCCACTCCTAACTGGTTACCGACCGATCAGTAAAAGTCTGGAGTAGCCAGCTTCCACAGTGCAATTGCCACACGCTTCTCCAATGGCAGGGAAGCTCTCATTGTCATGTCTTTGCTCCACAGGTCTGGGGTGAGCTCACCACAGAGTCCCATGAATGTGGCTTTCCTCATCCAAAAGTTCTGCAGCCACTGCTCATCATCCCAGACGTGCATCACAATGTGATTCCACCACTCAATGCTTGTTTCCTGAGCCCAAAAGCAGCGTTCAACTGTGGTCACCATCTCCATGAATGCCACAGGCAATCTTGTGTCATAGCAACTATGTGTGGCAAGATCAACGTTGCACTCCTTTTGCCTTTGTAGTTTAAAGAATAACTCCACTGCCACTTGTGATGTCTTAGGCTACGTCTACACTGCACGATTAATTCGAAGTAGTTTAAACCGATATTACAAAACCGATGTTATAAAATCGGGTTTGCGCATCCACAGTGCAATCACAAAATCGATTGCTTGCGTCCCTGGTCCAAGGCTACCATCGATTTAAGGAGCGGTTGCACTGTGGGTAGCTGTTTCCTCAGCTATCCCATAGTTCCCATTCCGTGTTGAGAGCCACGGCCTATGGCAGAAATAACATGGCACCGAGTGGATGCATCGCTGCTTTTGGCGGGTACACCTCAACCCCTCCTTTGTGAAGGCAGCAGACAACCCTTTGGCCAGCTTTTCGGTAGAGTGCAGTTAGCCAAACGCCATATGGCACAGCATCTTCCCTTTTTTTTCAATGGGGTGGGGGGGGGGAAATAAACTTGAGAGCTAGTTCCCTGAACCACGCCAGACACTGTGTTGAACCTACAGACATTTGGAGCTCAAGCACAGATGGAAATAATTTTTCAGCAGACTGCTGTTGATGTGGATAGCGGGAGTCCTACAGTACCCCTCCCTCCCTTACATGAGCGTCCATTTGAGTCTTGGCTTCCCGTTGACGCTTGTCACGCAGCGCTGTGTATCCTGCAGTTTTTATTCAAACGCTTTTGGCATTTCGGTGTGTCTGTAACAGGGCAGCGATACCAACAGATTTGTCTTCCCCATACAGCGATCAGGACCGTAGATCTCCGTACGGTTATGCTGGGAGTCTTTTTTGGATTTGAGACTTGCATCGCCAGCGTTGCTGATCAGAGCTCACGTGGACAAGCAGGAACATGTAATGGTCAAAGTTCGCGGGGCTTTTTCCTGTAACCTGCCGCTGTCATCGAGTCAGATCTGTCCAGAGCGGCGGTGGTGCAGTCTGGGATTACCGCGCCGGAGGCCTAACGTCGATTTCCTCCACCACGAACCTAATCTCCGAGGTTATCACTGATCGAATTTAGCGGACTACCTCTCATTTGGGGAGGAGTTTCCGAAATCGATTAAGGAGGCCGGTAAAAATCGATATTAATGACGACGTCATGTGAACGGATACAGCGTTAAATCGGTATATCGGCCATTAAACCGATTTAAAGTCGCAGTGTAGACCTGGCCTTAGAGTGAGCAGCATACTGGTCAACAGTGCGGGATCCATTCCTGCAGACTGAAGAGGCAGACCATGCAGTACACAAACCATTGAAAGATGGCTCCAAATGTGGGTGGAAGCACAGGGATTGCTGGGATGCAAAGCAATGCATTATGGGGCATTGGGACAGGACCCAGGATGCCCCTCGACCTCTCTCCACCTTCCCACAACTCTTAGCGGCAGAAGAGGAAGAGATGTTCTGTGGAATAGCTGCCCAGAGTGCACCACTCCAAATACCACTGCAAGTGCCACAAGTATGAACATGCTATTGCACAGGCAGCTGACAGTGTGAATATACAACAGTGGCTTCCCTTCAGCACTCTCTGTGCAGCGCTGTAACTGCCGATGCTGTAACTCTGCCCATGTAGACATACCCTAAATCTTTGTAGTCTAGCACATTCATTGATGCCCCCTTGTCTATTTGGCATTCAGTTTCCTGTTTGTGTGCTGCTGCTTTGTCTTTGCCAATGGTGCCATTATAAACTTTACAAGACACTTATTTTTGCTCTTTTACAGTGTATTAATGTCCCGTCACTTATTAGAGTAAAGTCATCTGTCTCGTGACCTCATTCGAGTTATGTCATGGCTGCCATGAGCCCATTTTGTAGCAGCAAGGGTGGCTATTCTTTACAATTTCACTGTTGAGAACATAGAATAAAATCCAGACATGTCACACTCAGATCAGTGTTTAAATGTATTTTCCAGTCATGCTAAAAGTAATGAGATGTTTTAAGAGTCAACATTTTTGTGGTTTTTTGGTCTCGAGTCATGCTACAGTTTCACATCCTTTATGCTGTTTTATTTATTCAATAAAATGAATACCCAATCAAAAGTGACTTGTGAAACCTTGTGCCTGGAAAACAGCTATGCAGATATTCCATTATTCCTCTGAGCAAGTGACCTTGCAGAAAACATGATGCTGGATGATCCACAAGCTTTTTCCACACTTTAGCATTATTCCCAGGGGTTCTCAAATTGGGGGTTGGGACCCCTCAGGGGGTCATGAGGTTATTACATGGGGGGGTCGCGCGCTGTCAACCTCCACCCCAAACCCTGCTTTCCCCAGCGTTTATAATGGTGTTAAATATATAAAAAAAGGTGTTTTTAATTTATAAAGGGGGTCACACTCAAAGGCTTGCTCTTGCCGGTACGCCATACCTGCCACTTAGAGCCATGTGGTAAGGGGTGGGGCTGCAAGTTGCGGCCAAGCGGCAGGAGCTGAAGTCCCGCTGGAGCCATGCCACTGCAGTGCTGTCCAGGGCCGTTCCTGGAGACGGCTTGCTGAGGTTCCGGGATAGTGGGGAGGCGGAGGTAAGCAGCATGGTAAGGGGGGTTGGATAAGGTGCAGGGAGCCCAGGGACAGCTGGGACAGGAAGGAGGCAGAGGTTCTGGGGGGGCGGTCAAGGTTGGGAAATGGGGGGTTGGATCATGGACATTCCAGAGGTCTGTCAGGACTCAGCAGGGGGTGGATAGGGGTCAGGGCAGTCAGGGGATAGGGAGCATTGGTGGGGGGTGGGGTCTTGGGGTGGTGGTTGGGGGGTTCTCTGGAGGGCAGTCAGAGGGCAAGGAGCAGGATGAGTCAGGGATTCTGAGGGGACAGTCGGGGAGCAGGAAGTGGGTGAGGGTCGGATAGGGAGCAGGGCCAGGCTGTTTGGGGAGGCATAGCCTTCCCTTCTCTAAAGCTTATTCAGCAATTTGAGGCTTGCACACAATTATTTAACACAAAGAGCCAAGCTGTTATCTTTTCCCTCAGGGCTACCATCCATTTCACTTCTCAAATGCCAAATTATAGTCTACATTTAATTTCAGTGCCATAGGGAGATTCATGTCAGGGGAGGGTAGCTTCATTTAAAATTAGCCACTTTAGATTAACAGTGATAGAGCCAAGAGAGTCATGAGAGAGGGGACACATGAGAAGAGTAATATCCTACACACCTACCTCTTTCCCAACCCTACCAATGGAGACCCCCCTTCCCATGATCTGGTGTCTAGTTCTGGGCACCGCATTTCAAGAAAGATGTGGAGAAATTGGAGAGGGTCCAGAGAAGAGCAACAAGAATGATTAAAGGTCTTGAGAACATGACCTACGAAGGAAGGCTGAACGAATTGGGTTTGTTTACTTTGGAAAGGAAAGACTGAAAGGGGACCATGATAGCAGTTTTCAGATATCTGAAGGTGTCATCAAGAGGAGGGAGAAAAACTTGTTTATCATTAGAAGCAGCGTGACAGAAGCAATGGGCTTAAACTGCAGCAGGGAGGTTTAGTTGTGACATTAGGTGAAAAAAGTTCCCTAACTGTCAAGGTGGTTAACACTGGAATAAGTTTGCCTAGGAGGATGGCGAATCTCATCTATGCGCGAGAATTAAGAGTGGGTAGATTATGTATCAGATTGGTCTGCAGTTTGCCCTGAGGGTAGGGGACTGGACTCGATGCCTCTGAGGTCCTTCCAGTCCTAGAGTCATTGAAGCTATGATCCCTGAGGCTTCGAGGAAGTTAATTCAGGTGTCTCAAATTTATGTACTTGGTGACCCCTTTCACAAGCAAACCTCTGAAGTGACCTCTCTCTATAAATTAAACAACTTTTTCATATATTTAAACCTATTATTGAAATGCTGAGGGCAAATGGGTTTGAGGTGCAGGATGGACAGCTCGCAACCCCCAGTAATCAACCTCGTGGCCCCCGAGGGGTCCCAACCCCCAGTTTGAGAACCCTGGATTAATTAATTTTAGCACCCTGTGTCCATTCACATGCAATGTGCTATTTTGACATTTCAGTTTCACATAGGTCTCCAGAT
This sequence comes from Chelonoidis abingdonii, assembly GCF_003597395.2. NCBI lineage: Eukaryota > Metazoa > Chordata > Testudines > Testudinidae > Chelonoidis > Chelonoidis abingdonii. The sequence goes on from NC_133770.1 coordinate 87,501,075, forward strand.
TCTGGAACAAACGCAAATGCTCAGTTCGTGGAGTATGTACTTAAGCTATACTAAAGACCAAACCAACAACTGTCTCCAATTTGTGAGGAAACATAATTCATGAGAGCGTAATCCCATTAACGCCTATTGCCAGGTGTTGTAGAATGGTGTCCTTAGCCTCTGTTTGTGTTGAGATGGATGGCAGGAGAGGTCACTTTTGATTATTACCTTTAGGTTGACTCCCTCTGGGGCACTTGGCATTGGCCACTGTTGGAGGAACAGGAATACTGGGCTGGATGTGACCTTTGTCATGACCGCAGTATGGCATCTCTTATGTTCTAACCTAAATGAACCAAAGTTATGGGACAGATATGAGACAAGGAACCAGCAGAGTTCAGAAACCTGGAAAATCTTGCTGAGTGGTTCAAAAGTTTGAATGTTTTTTTAAGCAAATTTTTTTTGTTTTCTTTAAACAATCAAACACAGCAAGCAGAAAATATTTGGCCACACACTTCTGAAATCCCAAACCATGTTCAGGTTTTGGCAGACTAATTTCAGCTTTTCAATTAAAAAAACCACAACAAATTTTGAAGAAAAGCAGACATTGTCCATGATTTTTTTTCTGCTTTTTAAAAACCCATAGTTTTCGTTCTAAAAAAAGTTTTGACGAAAAATTTGTCCAACCCTTTTAAATGAACTTTAGTGCCTGTTAGCACTAGCTGATGCTGAGATCCAGTGATACCTTGTAAAGGTGACTTGAAAAGAAATTCTCTCCAAACTGGCTTTGTGCCGAGATGCAGGAGGTTTTTAAATTTTTATTTTTCCCAGGGCTGCCGGAGGGAGAGGGGGGAAGGGCAAATGGGGCAATTTGCCACAGGCCCCACAGGGCCCCCCACGAGAATATAGTATTCTATAGTATTGCAACTTTTTTTTATGAAAGGGGCCCCCAAAATTACTTTGCCCCAGGCCCCCTGAGTCCTCTGGGCAGCCCTGCATATAAGCTTGCAGTGTCCAGCTGGCATAACTGGACACTACAAGACGGAGGTTCCTAGGGTTGTGTCTGGGACTGGAGATATTGGCTAGTGTCATTTGGTTGCACAATCCAAGGAGCATCTTACATGCCAGAGGCTATGTGTGAACAGCCCACAAGTGGGGGTTCTCACAGCAGAGCAGGGTAAGGCTGGCTCCCAGAGTCAAGGATTGAGGTGACCTAGCAGATCGCTGGTCCCGATAACACCAGAGGGGAATGTCACAAATACACAAAGGAGCAAAGCGAATGCAGCTCCCACTGACTTCAGTGGGACTTGTGGGTGCTCAGCACCTCTAAGCATCTGGCCATTCTTATTTATGCACCTAAAAATGAATCCCAGGTGGAAAACTTTGGCCAAAGGCTGTAGGTGTCAAGAATATGCTCCTCTCCTATAGTTCACTTGCACATGTGCCAGTAATCAATCTTCATGTGGGAAATGCCTGAAGTATCTCTAGGTCTGGTCCCCAAACCTAAGTCACCCAGAGCCAACTTTCTATTTAAGGATATGGCACCTATAATGAGGTCAATGGTTTGACATCCATAACAGTTTTGCCTGCAATATTTGGCCTCTTGATCGAAACATGGTTAATTAATTTTGACTGTTCCAGAACATTTTTAGTGTATCATTTCACTATCATATCATGCTTGAAAGCATGAAAATATGTGCACTTTAAACTGTAGCTCTCACATTAATAGGCATCATGTTATGTTGCATTTCACAGCAGTACATTAATTTGGATCACCACTTTACCAACTGGCATAGAAAGAGCGTAATAGAATTTTTATTTTGTATGGTAACTTTAATACAACTGGGTCATTCCTTGAGGTACCCAGTGTCATTGGTGCTATAGAATCCTAGAAATTTAGGATGGCAAGCCCAGGCCCCTTTCACCGAGTTCCATAATATAATTAGATAAGAATAGCAGAGGGAAAAAGAAATGAAGAGGTCTAAGCAAGATGGGAGGAATAGATTAAATGGAGAATCAAGCAGGCAAAATGATAAAGGAAGGCTGTTCTAAGAGCTAGGAGAAAAGTCTCCCACACCAGCAGTGGCCCAATGGAGTAGAGAGAAACAGGAGGCCAGTAGTAAATGAACAGAAGTACAAAGAAGAGTGGCAAGAGAAAAGGTCTCTGAAGCAGAGTGGAGTAAAACCTGTGTTTGGTTTGTTCTCTTTGTCGGTAAAAGCCAAGAAGTGGATTCTTAGCATGAGCACACACAATTAGCAAGAGTGAAGAGTAGATACTGGCTCTTGAATCCATTGATTTGTTATTTATTTTTTTGATAGGAAATATTTTCCCTCTAATTTGAGGTTCAAAGTTAGGGCTCTAAAAATAGGTAGTATCGGAGAGCATGTGTATGCATTATTGACTGAGTCATGTTTAGAAAGGGCTGTAGTACTCTGCTGTGGACTTGAAGTGTTTTTAGTACTTTGTCATTGTAATCTTAGGCTGAATAAAATCTTAAACTTTAGATGATGAGTGTAATGAATTCACCCCAGGGGACCACGTAGAACCAGGGTACCACTGAGGCCCCTGACCTACCAGTCTTGGCTCCCTCTCACACTGTACTTCTGTGACAAGCTGCAAAGCCCCTCAGACTGCACTTTCACCAGCATTCATACAGGGAAGGACAAACCCAGCTGCAGTTACTTGCAGGCTCTCTGACCAGCCCCTGCATAGAAATGCTACAGCATTTCCCCAGGCACATACCCCTCTGGAGTATAAACCCAAAATTATACCGTCTTGCGCTACACAGGGAACTGTACAGTATAAACTCACAAACTTTGCTCCCTCTCTCAATGTGGAGAGGAATATGCAACAGCCTTTGCCTCTGGAGCTATACTTCCCAAACACTTCACTCCAACTCACTGGTTTAGATAATAAACTTGTTTTTGCTTTAACTACAAAATATAGGATTTTAAGTGATAGCCAACAGATCAAAGCACATTACATAGCAAATAAACACAATCTAAGCTTAATATTCTTAATAGATTGGGTAGGAATTAGCAGATTCTCACCCTAAGAGATGATACAAGCAGGCTGCAGATTCTTAAGGGACAAGCTGAACTTGCTGTACAGCTTGGAATCCCCAGGTGTTTCTTTCACAGGCTAGAAATCCCTTGAGCCTTGGTCTAGCACTTGCTCCACTTCAGTCTGTGTTCCTCACATATTTTCTTGTGGAGGAGTAAGAAACAACAGCTGATGTCACTGTCATAAGCATAAGTCCCAATTCTGAACCTTAGCGTCCAAAATGTGGGTGCCTGCATGAACCCTCCAAGCTTAATTACCAGCTTGGATCTGATAGTGCTGCCACCAGACAGGAATCAGTGCCTGCCTCACTCTGGTCTCCCCAGACCTTCCCTGGGGGACCCCAAGACTCAGATGCCCTGAGTCTACAACAAAGGGAAATAACCCCCTCCCCTTGTTCTTCTTATTTCCTCCCCGGCTCTCCCTCCCTGGATGGCCTGGACGATCACCCTATTTCAATTCCTTGAAATGCAAAACAGAGAGATCCAGTTTCTTTCACCCTCAGTCAGAGTCCCTGCAAAGGCAAGCTTTGCAACTCTGACACAAGAGATTCCTCCCAGTCTTTCCCTGAGGAGAGACCGTAACCCTGGCACAGAGATTCTATCCCCCTGGCCTCAACTAGAAAAGAAAATCCAACAAGTTTTAAATAAAGCTTTATATAAAAAAAGAAAAGAGCAAAAAAACTGGTCTCTGTATCAAGGTTGACAATATAACAGGGCCAATTGCGTTAAAAGAAAATGAATAAAATCACCGTATCCAAAAAGAATACAATTTAAAACATTCCAGCAACTACACACATGTAAATACAAAACATATAAAGACTATTGTCTTCTACCTTTTGTACTTACACTTGAAACAGAAGATTAGAAAAGCCTGGAGATAGAGATCACTCTCATAGCCGAGGGAGCGCAGAGCAGAGACACAGACAAAAGACAAACACCACAAAATTCCCATCCCTGAGCTTTTGAAAAAATCTTGTTTCCTGATTGGTCCTCTGGTCAGGTGTTTGGTTCCCTTTGTTAACCCTTTACAGGTAAAAGAAACATTAACCCTTAGCTATCTGTTTATGACAGTCACTCCCTGTCTTATATAGCTTTTGCATAGGGCAAGAACCATTTTTTCAAAAGCTTGGTTCCCAGACCAATCTGTGGAAAAATACTGACATCCCATGATGGAGTCTAGCATCATGTGGCCTGGTCACATGTCCTTGTAGAATCATAGCAATCAGTACTTACAGACTGTCTGGAGTGTTCCCAGGAAGGCTCACAGGTGGGAGATAAGCTTCTCCTAAGGCCTTATTGTTCTCCCTAATGGCTCATTGCCCTAAATAGGCCCTTCTCAACCAGCTATCTAGACTGAAAGCATCTTGTCTAGCGGGCGTTACCCAGTTATAACGTTTGAAATACAGATACATAGTCAGTATTTATAACTTCAGGTACGAAAACGACACATGCATACCAATAGGATAATCACATTCAGCAAATCATAACTTTTCCAATAACACCTCACATGATGTATCTTGCATAAAATAATTATTCTATAACCATATCATAATAATATCACTGAAGAATATGGGATGCAGTGTCACAAAGAGCATTTTTTGTGATCTCTTTAAATATCATAGCACTGGAGAAAGGAGCTGTGACGTTGCACACCATATGATTTTATGAAAATATGCTAATGAGTATGAATATAATGTAACTGGAATATGCTTCATGCAAAAGGTCTCTTGTAAGGTATCATTACAAAGCTTATAATCTACTGAGTGTGATCATCCTATTTGTATGAATGTATCATTCTTGTACCTGAAACTAGAAATATAACTCTGAGGGCCTATTGTAATTATGCAAAGTGTGGGCCATTAATGGTGGTTTGGAATCTTGCTGACTCTCAATAATCAGGACAATTGGTTGTAAATGGCTCTGTTTAGTTGTAAGTCTTCCTGTATACCTAGGTGCTGGCATTAAGTCTTACAGTGACATGCATAGGTAGGGGGTTATACAGGCCCCTGGTACTCGTGCTCCACCAATATTCGGGAACGTGGGCCCAGCTCTACCAATATTTGGGCTTGTATTTTTGAGCTGTCCTGTTCACAGGGTGGACAGGGGCAACCGCCCCAGGCTGCGTTCTTTGGGGGGCCCCACACTTCAGGGTGACACGGGGTCCAGGGCAGCCTGGTGGATTAGTGGGGGGGGGCCTGGTGCCAGCAGCAGTAAGCAACCTGGCCCCAGCCCACTCCACTCCACCCCACCTCTTCCCACCCCTGCTCTGCCTCCACTCTGCCCCCACCCCACCTCTTTCCAGATTCTGTCTGCTCCCACTCCAAGCGATGCCGGGAGCCAGTGGACCAGGGCAGGCTGGGGCCGGGTCGCTTGCTGCTGCCAGTGCCAGGCTGCCCTAGACCTTGCCTCTCCCTGATGCGTGGAGACCCCCAAAGCATGGGGCCTGGGGCAGTTGTCCTGGTCCATCCTATGGATGCGATGGCTCTGCTTGGACCTGTTCTGGGCACCACCAAAAGTTATACAAACCTGGCACCTATGGTGACATGTGATCACGTCATCTGAACTGGAATTCATCTTTAATCTGGTGCTTTTCCATTTAGAAGGGGGGTGGGGTGGGAACCCAGAAAGGGACAAAGGATTCCCAATTTGTGCAAAAACTATATAAGGGGGTGGAACAGAACAAAGGGGGCTGCAGTCATGAGAAATCCCCTAGCTACCACCTGAGCTGGAACAAGGACTACACCAAGGGAAAGGATTGGGCCCAGACTAGGAAGAGGCTAGTCTGTCAATGAAGCATATTGGAACATCTCTAAGAGTGAGATCTGTCTGCATTTAGTTTCCTACATAGTAGGCTTAGACTTGCATGTTTTATTTTATTTTGTTTGGTAGTTTACTTTGTTCTGTCTCTTGTTACTTGGAACCACTTAAATCCTACTTTCTGTATTTAATAAAAATCACCTTTTACTTATTAACCCAGAGTATATATTAATACTTGAGGGGGAGCAAACAGCCATGCATCTCTCTCTCTATCAGTGTTATAGAGGGTGAACAATTTTATGAGTTTATAAATGGATTTATTTGGGGTTTGGATCACACTGGGAGCTGGGTATCAGAGTGCTGGAGACAGGAATGCTTCTTAAGCTGTTTTCAGTTAAGCCCACAGCTTATGGGGGACATGGTTCAGACTTGTATCTGTGTTTGCAGCAGGCAAGTGCATCTGGCTCAAGCAAGGCAAGGTACTGAAGTCCCAAGCTGGCAGAGAAAACAGGCTCAGAAGCAGTCTAGGTGGCACATCAGGCGGCAGTCCCAAACCCTTTTCTGTGATCCAACCTGTCACAGAAACAACTCTGCTATATGAGAAAAATGCTAATTGATTTAACATCTTGACTGAAGTTGGTGAAATGCACTGACACATAGTATTTTCCCTGTGTCAGTTTATATCTGGTTTCATGTCACAGCAGAGACCTCTGAGAGTCAAAAGTGCGTCTTTTAATATAGGCAGCAAAATGCAACAATACCCCAGCAGCAAAGCAAAAACACTTGTTTTCTTCATATGTATCTGCTGTGGAAAACTTCTCTTTAATGTACCATGGATTTCAATACTTAGCAAATGTGGTGTTTTTTTCTTTGTGTTAAAGCACTCCTCCTGGCTAAAAACTAGTTACTGTATTCAGTTGTTCTGTTTACTCAACTGACCAACTTTGAAGCATTTTTAGAGCACAACTAAATCACAGATCTCCGGCTGTCTATGTGAGCATGTATATAATATATAATTCCACTTTAATAAATGAATAGCAGACTTTCTTACTCCACTCCTCTGCATATATTCACAATAGAACTAAGAATTTCAGGTGGGGGATTAAAATTTCTTCTGGCTGTAAAGCTCACAGCTAGCAAGAACAGATTCAAAATGCCAAATTAGTTCATCTTTTTAACTGCAAACATTTTTAGCAACAGGTCCTGGGCTTAGTAATGGCCTGCGGACACTTGTATAAAACCTTACCAGTTTCAGCATCACCAGGTGACCACAAATTATCAAGGAAATACTTATCTGTTCGAACCCTGTTCAGAGAGTTGTATGTAAAACTTCAGTTTTGAAATCAAACACAGACTTAAATAAATGGAAAGATCCCTAACACCACCAACACTGCTGTAGTGGGGACAATCTAATACCAGTTTAACCAAGAAACACAGTTATAATGGCCTCACTGGAGAAATGATTGATGGAATCAGCTGATCCAGCAAGGCATTTAAGCACATACTTAATGTTTTTTTTAAAGTAAGTACTTTGCTGCCTAGGAATTGCCTTAACAATTCACTTCATGGTTTTGTTGCTTTAACGCCCAAAAGCCTATGCTTAACTGTAAGGAGTGGGGACTTGTCAGTTTCAGGCATTAAAGCAGGTGTGCATGTGCTGCTCTGGGCTCCTCCCTGGGATGCTATGTCCCCCAAGCTTTTATTATTTTAGTTATTATATAGTTATAAGGTTATTAGTCACTCACAGGTGAGTGAATAGCCACTGATGAAGGGGGGGAATTGGCACAGCATGATGGTTGCTGATCATTGGTAGGCAGTCAGCTGAGCTTATTAGCTCTTCCTCTCCCTAAGGTGGGTATAGGGTGACCAGATGTCCTGATTTTATAGGGACAGTCCTGATTTTGGGTGCTTTTTCTTATATAGGCTCCTATTACCCCCCCACCCCAGTCCCGATTTTTCATACATGCTCTCTGGTCACCCTGAGTGGGTAAGGGGTGCAAACCATTTCAGCCCGGCAGCAAGGACAAACAGCAGCATGCTCTGCAGGAGGGCAGCTCTGCCCTAGCCCCCTGCCCTGGCAGTTTCCCCTCCTCTGTGTGACCTTGGGCAAGCACTTGGGGCTGGAGGCTGCTCTCCTGCCTCCCCCCAGCAGGGTTCTCCAGCATGGGCAGGTGTTTTCCCCTCCTGCGAAACGCTTCTCAGGGAGGTGGGAGGAGCTCGCCTGCTGCTTTAGCCCCGGGGAGGAGGGGATGAAGGCTGATCCACCATCCTGCCCCAGTAGCCTCCTCCTTGGTCAGGGGGCACCCAGCAGCTGCTCCATCAGCCTGACAAAGCGCCACCCCCAGCTCGGCCCCATTGATCGGTGCCTGAGTAATAGAGCCACACGAACTACTCTCTTGCTCTGGTTGATTTAAATGGGTCCGGCCACGCGGCTGCCGCCCCCTCGGCTCTCCCCTCCCTTTCGCCAGCCCGAGCCCCCAGCTATAAAAGGCCCGGCGGCACCCCAGCTCTGGGACTGGTTTCCCTGTGGAGCAGCAGCTACTTACGGAGCAGCAGCCCCCGGGGAACAGGTGAGTGAGGCAGCGCCAGCCACGGGCTCAGCTCGCCCCTGGGTGAGGGACAGAACCGGAGCGCAGCGGCGCGGGGGAGGCAGCTCCGGTTTCAAGGGGGATTTGCTGGGGCAGGCGAGCAAGTGCAAAGGCTGGTCAGATGCAGGTGTCCGAGTGAAGGCAGATCTGGGGCAGAAGTGGAAGGTGTTCTGGGCTCGAGTCCCGACTCTGCCAGGGACTTGGGCAAGACGCCTCTGCCTTAGTTTCCCCACACGGAAAGCGGGGCTGAGCGCCGCCTTCTTTTGTAAAACGCTCTAAGGACTTGACCCTGCACCCGCTGAAATCGGAGGAGAGGAGCTGCCATTGACTTCGGTGACTGCGGGAGCGGGCCCTGAGCTCTTCACAGTCACGTTACTGTAACAGTCAGACTCTGTAACGTAAACTAACGCCCAGTAACTTCTCCCCATTCAGATTTCAAGAGCTACCCTCTGAAGGAGGTTTCTAGGCAGTTGCGTGTTGCTGCCAGGCTCCCGTGGGGAGCGTGTGCACGGCACCCAGCAGCAGCCGTCGGTCCCTTGCTGTGACTGGCTTTCTCCCTCGTTGGAGAAGGAAGGAAATGTATGAAAGAAACAACAGCGAGTTCCCAGCTCAGTCAGCGTCGGGGTGTAACAGAATCCTCCAGCGCTGCAGCTGCTATTTGATCGTGTGGTTCACTGGGACTGTTTCCTCCAGACTCGTTTACTTTTGCTCCAGGAGACTTAGGCATGTCACTGAGCAGAGCTATGGGGTCTGTTCCAGCTGGACTGCCAACATAAGTAATGAAATATTCAGGGGAGACATGGTTTCTGTCCTCAGTAGCTAATAATCCTGGTTGGATTTAAACTAAGTGAACCGTTCAGCTTTATTTTAGGAGGAAGATGAGTTTGGGGCTAAGGCATGGGTGGGACTAGAGAGCTGTGGGTTCATTTGTTTTCTAGTTCTACCACAGACTCACTGGGGCACTTGGACAAACACTTACTGCTCGATCCTGCAAGGTGCTAAGCATGACCTTGTTGAAGAGAAGTGTGTGGAAGAAATGCACTTCACTAGGCTCCTGTCCTGATTAGGATTAGCCAGACAGACTGCTTATATCAAGACACTAATTATATAGAACCAAGCTATAAAAAATTTGCATTACTCAGATAAGTATAAATGCCTTTTTAAAAAAAAAAAATTTCTTCATTTTATAGCAATAATGACCTCAGTGCAGGGACGTTTCTGGGAATAAATGACTGAGAAGAGGCTGGTAAAGATGTACAAGCCAGACAGTTCTTAGTCCCCAAGAAGTGTCCTACCTTGACGATTATTGCTTTAGTAATATCATGGAATGAGAAACAAGGAGCCTCTCTCTCTCTAATGTGACATTTGGGATTCAGATTCTGGGCTCACTCCACAGATGTACCCATGTAAATAAGTGACAGCAGAATTTGCCCCACAAAGTCTAATGCTCAGGAAGAGTTAGGATATTTCTAAACACATTTGCTCTACTAGTTTTAGAGGGATTTGACTGGATGACAAATGACTATTGATTACAGTGAGAATTATGCAGCTAAAAATTAAAGGTTGTTTAAAATACCCATTAAGACACTCCTGCTCTAAACTGTTATGCTCGTTTCTCACTCAGTCTTAAATAACTGGCAGTGTAAAAGTAAAACTACTACATTTGGAGGACAAGAGCCTTTGACTGTACAAATATTTTACTAAACAAAGTGACTAGAAATGCTCAAGTGCTTCAGACAATGAGCATTCGTTTAGTGCACTGCATATTATGCTTAGCACCTTGAAATTGAAAACCTTAAGGCCCAACTGTATACTTACTAGAACTAATAGAAATACTCTTACCGAGTGTAATGGATGTGGGATCAAGTCCTCGGTGTTAAACTCTATTTTACTACACCCCTATAAAGTAGATATTATCCTTGCTTCACAGACAAGAGAACCGAGGTATGGAAAGATTGTCTCAGATCCTCAAAGATATGTAGGCTCTTAACTCCCACTGAAATCAATGGGAGTTAGGAACCTAAGTACCTTTTGAGGATCTGGGCCTAAGTGACTTGCCCAAGATCTCAGAATGAGTGAATGTCAGTGCTTGGAACAGAACCCAGAATTTCTTAGGGTCTAGATCCTAACTTCTAGGCTCCCCCACGATACTGCCCAGTTTTTGACCCTTGATGTCTGTAGAACTCATCCTACAGTCCTCACAAAAGATTCCCAACAGTGCCCTGGAGAACTTTGCCTAAGGACTGCAGGATCAATCAGCAGAAACTGTTTCATTTAACAAACCACAAGTTGGCACCTGGAAAGCTTTATCTTCTAAACAGAAGAATGAGTTGATCAATCAAATTTTAATTAAAATCTAAAAATGTCCTTTATAAACGCTACAAGTTCAGAAGCTAGAAAGTGAGATTTTGCACAGCAACATTCAGATACACACAGATGCAAGTACATAGCACTAGAGAGAGATCTAGAATGTATTCTCATCCTTTATGGGAACTTAGTCCTATTTAGGACAGTAAAAATACCCTGATACTTAACATTTAATATTAGCATCTTTGTGCAAAGGAATGATGGAAAACAATAAAATAGGTATTAAAGTAGAGCTCATACAGTGAGTGCTTACATGCTACAGCACACTGCATCTCTGAAGTTCCTTGCAGTCTTTGACTGGGAACACTGTGGTGCCAAGTTCCCTGCTCTGTGGACTAGACCATGGTATCAATAATATTTCACTTTATTTTGAGATTTTTAAATAGCTGTTAGGTGACTAGTTGTCTAATAAACAGCCCTAGTTACCAGCTGTCATCTATATACAGCTTTTTTTTTCAAAAAGATGGAATCTTTTTATCATGTAGTTTATACCATGTTCCCTTCTCTTCTCCCAGTGGCCTTACAGTTGATCCATCATGTGGCATGCAGTGGTGGGGTCTCATCGCTCTCACTGTTCACCTCAGCCCAAACACTTAAAGCTGCTCACAGTCTACATGCTGGTGCTGTTGGTATCACTCAGCTTCGCGTCAGGCCAGCGGAGATCGTTTAACCATCAGATAGACAACAGAAGTAAGCACTAACTTCCTGGTTTTTTTCAAATGATCATTTTATTTTGTTCCCCTACTGGTGGCTGCCAGCCGGATTCTCCCCTCGCACCGACTTCACACAGTACAACTCCACTGGCTTCCACCAGACTCAAATATGCATGAGTGAAATCAGATTCAGGTTGTCGGTCTCATGGAAAGTCCTGTCAGATGTGTATAGAAAGATGCAGTAGGGCATCCTGGGGGCATTACTACTTAGTGTGGCTGGGATGAGGGTCTATTTCATTGCATTCTCGGAGTCAAATAAAACTTCTGTCACAGAATTTTAAAAATGGAATCTAATGCATGGGGGAGAATTCCCCTCCAGTATTTAAGTCATTGTAGTGCTCTGATGCCAGGCTAGATAAAGGGCATTATCTCTTTCTACACTGGGCCATATTTAATCAGAGGGGCCATCCTGACAACAAGCAGCTTTGAGACAAATTCCCTCCTCCACAATGATGGGTAAAAGGGAGCAAAAAGTAATGGAAGGGGAATAATCGCTCCTAGGTATGCACCCTTCTTCCCCCTCCCCTCGAATCCCTTCAGTGGGTGCTGTGTGGCCACAAGACTCTGGTCGGGGAGGGGGCTGGCCATGAGTGACAAGAACAGGCTCCTGCCATGGTATGTTCTCTACATTTTAAAAAATGACTGGAGATTTTGGGAGCCTCAGTATTTGGGTGCCCACTTGAGACAACTTAAAGAGTCTGATGTTCAGAAGGTGGATGCTCAGCAGAGTCTGGAAATCAGGCCCCTTTCAGGTGTCAAGTTGGGCACTCCAAAATTGAGGTCTCTAATCCCATTTACACCACACATCTTAAAGATAAGGTACTCTCCATAATGGAGCAACTTGTGGCCAACATGGAAGTTTTTGCTCTTCTCTCTTTCTTGTTAAGAACCAGAATCCTCAAGCCTGGATTCTGCAGCCTTACTTCAGGTCCTGGAGAGATCTGTGTAAACTAGGAAATGCATTTGAAATAATTTGTCACCACTCTCAATCTTGACATTTCTGTGCTATTCCTAGAATATCAGCCCCATCATTATGGTTCTGGTGGTGTTTTCATCAGTATCTTTATAGATTCCCCTCCCTTCCGCCCCCCACAGAATGTTTGCACTAACTAAACCTTACTACTCTCCTGATGCAATTAAAAAGAATCCTGAGCTTTAAAAAAAATCCGACAGATTAAATGAAGCACAAGTAGCCATGTAAAAATGTGATATCCATAAAAATAATTTCATTAGCAAAGAGTGGGTTAGCTCTTTGAAGGAGTTAGCTTTAATTCCTACCCACACTGAGCTGCAGTGTATTTCTGAACCTTATTATGGGAACCAGAATACTCTTCAACCATGTCTCTTGGCAAAGGCTTTTCTAATGAACTGTATAAATGTGATGTTTATGAAGGAGCTGCAACTGTTCTTTTTTTATACATGCTAAAAACACTGATCTGTAATGGAAAATCAATTAGCTGCAGCTTCAGATATTTATTAGAGCTGGTCAAAAATAGAATTTCAAAACTTGTTTTCATTCTGAATCAGGATAAAAAGTTGAAATCTCAAAATATTTAATGTAATAGAATGTCTGACATTGCAACTTGGAAACATCAAAACTGCCTCTTTGAAATGTTTTGATGTCAAAACTAAATTTTGACAATGTTGGAACATGGAATGTGTTAAGTTATTTAAGTTGAAACAAAACTAGTCAGAACAAAAGTCAAAACGTACTCCATTTTGATTTTTGAATTGTTTTGAAAATTTTCCATCAAAATTGACATGCTCCCACAAAATGTTTTTTATTTCAACAAAGCAGCATTTCCTTGAAAAAGTGTTCCATCAAAATTCTTTTCAACCAGCTTTTCCCATTTGATTTAGGAGGGCCAATTTTGGAACCAATTCCATTCATGTGGAAGGTCTTTCCTGCTAGATAAGCTGTCATTGTTGGTTGAATGCAATATTATCTAAATTAGACATTAGATGGAAAAGACTTAAACAAAATGAGTTTTGCTCCAGTGGGGGTGAAGCGAATTTAACACATTTTGAGCTGATGCACCCATGCTGATGCCAAGAGGCATCTTACAAAGAGCTAGCAACCTATGACTGAGGGGTGGTGCTGGTCACCTAAATTGACGGCAAACACTAATATTGCCACCCTTCTTCAAGACTTCTGCTGAAGGAGGGCAGTTTTAAGATTGATCAGGGCTCTAGAAGAGCCCAGGAAGCAGTGACATCTCAGATACACAGGTCAGTGCATCCCCTGGTCTGAGCTAGCTTCCACAAGTACAACCTTCCTCCCCAGTGGATTTTCCACCTCCAAGGCAGTGTTGATAGAAGTTGGTGCAGACCTAGGTCTGAGTGCAGGTCAGTAGTTTGCTTTATGCATTGTAAGCACTAAATCAGGGTTTCTCAAACGGGTCGCCGCTTGTGTAGGGAAAGCCCCTGGCGGGCTGGGCCAGTGTGTTTACCTGCCCTGTCCGCAGGTCCGGCCAATTGTGGCTCCCACTGGCTGCAGATCGCTGCTCCATGGCTATTGCTTCCAGCAGCTCCCATTGGCTGGGAGCCACGATCGGCTGGACCTGCAGACAGGGCAGGTAAACACACTGGCCTGGCACACCAGGGGCTTTCGCTACACAAGCGGTGACCCATTTGAGAAACCCTGCACTAAATCAAGGCAAAGCTCACAGGAGGCTTTGCCTGTATTAAAGAAGAAAACAAAATCAGGCTTTCTACTTATTTCAGTAGATATTTAATTGAATAATCTTGTCTTTTGTAATCAGACACATACACCCAAAGAGAGCATCTTCTGAGAGGTGGCTACGATTTCCCAAAAAATGTAGTGGCAACTTCTGCTGAAAATTACTTGCCTGCCATTTTGTCATTAAAGAAACCACCAAGGGCCCTTACTCAGTCAAAGCTCCCATTGACTTCAGTAAGAACTGCAGGTTGAGGCCTATAAACATGGAGAAAGTCTTTGATAGGAAAGATCTTGGCCATACCTGAACCCTTACCTTACAGATGGGGAATTCCCATGAAAAGCAATATACATGCATGTTTAGGGCTATAGGTGTGCACTGTTAATTATCCCTGGGTTTTTCTTACGGTGCATTATCCCTTTGAACGTTCTGGCATTGTTCAGTAGATGTTGCTCCCAAGCTGAGTACTGTTCACTGATTGTGGCTCAGTGTGCACTTCTTGACTGAATGCTTTGATTTCCAGGTCCTGAGATTGATCCATTTTGGTATGTGGGACGTGGGGTTCGACCTATCGGCCGGTTTGGGAAAAGGCAGCTAAGGAGCAGCCACAAGAGCCTGAGACCTGGGATCAGCAGCCTGGAGCTGATTGTGAATGCTTTGCAGGAGCAAGAAGCATTGGATGCAGAAGATGATGGCTGGTGGTGATTCCCTTGTCAAGCGCAGTAACTAAACTCAGTTACTTCTCTCACTTGCATTGAATTCTCTTTCTCCCCTCCCCACCTCCTCACATACATGTTAAAACTCTGTTTTGGTTCTGCTTTTTGCTTACATGTCCTTTGCCACATCTTTTGGTTTATTTCCTGTGTAAACTTCTTTTAAAAGAAGCACTCTCAGGTGGAAAGAACCAAATTGAAAAGTGATGCTGAATGCAAACTACGCTGTTCATACACTTCCATTCCTGCTCTGAACAAAGCATCCTCCCTCCTTTCCTCCCCTGGTAAACTAATGCCACTGTGAAGGTAGCTCGGTGCAAGAACCAAAATATTTCCATGCTTGGAATCAACTCTGTATAAAACATGCTCTTCGTGCTAGCCTGCCAACAAACCTTTCTGTCATGTTTCAAAGTGACCTGTTAATGTTGGTTAAAAATAAACAATGGCTGGCTGAACTAAAACATTCTCAGTAACGTATTTACCAATATTAAATAGATATGAAATGTAAGTGCTTTCTGAGTATTTTCATATCACAGTGACGCGGTTGTGATGCATGGCTTGGATTTATACAGTGTACATTCCAGGCCCTTTAAAATGTCTGCTATCGTACAGGGTGTACTCTTCCAACAAGTGGGTTTTGTTTTTTTTACTTGCTTATTTTGAAACAAAAAAAACCCCTCCCTTCTTAAGGACAGGGAGTTTAAAAGGCCCTAGGCTAGTTAAACTGTCAGGGTAGCTTTGTGCCATCATAGCACATAACCCACCATCCTCAGCAGCACAATGAGGCCAAAGACAAGTGAAGCTGCTGGCTCATGTTCCTCTAGAACAGTGCTTTTTAATCTGTGGTCCACAGACCCCTTGGGGTTTGCAGACTATACCTAAGATTTCCAAAGGGGTACATGCCTCCATTTGAAATCTTTTGGGGTCTGCAAATGGAAAAATTTGTTATAGTAGTGGCTTTCAATCTTTTCACTGAGGCTACGTCTTCACTACCTGCCGTATCGGCGGGTAGCGATCGATTATATCGCGTCTCATCCAGACGCGATATATCGATCCCCAAATGTGCTTATATCGATTCCGGAACTCCACCAAGCCCAACGGAGTTGCGGAATCGACAGAGGGAGCCGCGGATATTGATCCCGCACCGTGAGGACAGTGAGTAATTCGATCTTAGATACTTCGACTTCAGCTACGTTATTCATGTAGCTGAAGTTGCGTATCTAAGATCGATTTCCGCCCCCCCACCCCCCAGTGTAGACCAGCCCTGGGAAAGCTAAAAGTCACTGTTCAAGCATCATACCTAAAAAAACAAAAAAAACTATCCTATTATATTGGATTGCATAAATAATCCATGATTGCTTGATTAATATGATCCATCACTATACTGGTATCTATGATTCTGTAGTGGTAAATTCAATAACTTCTAATTAGCATTGCTCATATAATTGTATACTTTTAATCTTGATAAGCAACTCTTGCCACCAAAAATACATCAGATAAAATTATAAGCTAAATTGTAGCTCATAGTCAAAAAAGACCATTCACTATTTAGCTAATGGACTAGAATTAAAATTTCCCCCCTAAAGACAGGGGGCAGCTCCAGACATTTTGCCACCCCAAGCACAGAGGGTCTGCTGGTCCTGCGGCTTTGGCAGACCTCCCACAGGCATGTCTGCAGAAAGTCCTCCGAAGCTGCGGGACCAGCGGACCCTCCGCAGGCAAGCTGCCGAAGGCACTCTGCCTGCTGCCCTAGCGGCGACCAGCAGAGTGCCCTGCCCTCCCCCTGCGGCTTGCCGTCCCAGGCACACGCTTGGAGCCCCAGTGCCTGGAGCCGCCCCTGCCTAAAGCGTACTTCAGAAGATAATAGACCAAGCTTGTGTGTCTAGTTGTTGTCTTCATGAATCACTGCCAAAGTAGCACTGGTCAACTTAATCACAGCACATAAATTATCCAACTAACTTAATTCAAAGGCAGAAAAATGGGCTGCCTGCCATTAGGAGGTGATTTTATTTTTACAGACTTGATTGTATTTCTCAGTTGTTTGATGAATAGTTTGTGTGAAGGAATTTGAGCCCTGGGCTTGTTTGGAGACTGCTTGCTATGCATATCCACTATTTGTTGCTCATATGAGGTGTGACCTGAGTCACACATTATTGCAGTTACCTTTTTTAGGAGTGTGTGGATAGCTTATGAACTAAGACTACTCCAGTTTTTAAAACCAATCATTCTGACTTGTTAGACACAGCTATTGCTTGAATAATAATAAAAAGACAATCTACCAGCACCACAGTGAAGCCTGTCACACCTATCTTAAGAAAGATAGGAGGCTTTTAGGTAACACGGTGTTTTGTCAGCATTATACAAAAACCTTCTGAATAGCTTAATCAAAAAGCTAATTACAGTACCACACAATCCTATCAAATCTTGGCCACTGTGACCTGTTGAAGGAACAGTGTCTCTGCTCAATAGCTTTTTGGAATCACTCTGGTTCTGTTAACCTGCAAGGGTGTGTACTCTTAAAATAGATCCTTCAGGTCACTGAGGTAGGTAGGGCCCAATCTCAATGCAAGAGATAATGGAAATGTTCAGTTCTTGATGCTATTCTAGTTGCTAATTGCCTAACCGCCAGCTAAGCTAAGACAGCTGCATCATAAGTGGGGGCAGGTATGTGAACTGAGCCAGAAATTCAGGGTTCTCACTATGGTCCTCATCCGTTTGGCTGTTAAAATAAATCCACTATCAGCCTTGGTAGCTCCTGTGCCACTACAGAGAGAAAATTCAACAGCTCATATGGACTTTGTAACGGAGTAGGGCAAATGCTATACCAGAATTAGTCCCAACTTGGCCTGGGATTCCCACACAAGATGAATACACTGGATCAGATGCTCAAGATTGTGCCACTGGTCCAGGCCTGAAGAATTTAGAGTGGCACCAGTTGCTGGCCCTCAGTAAGTCATTCTGGTGGTCAAAGTTGAATGGAACTCAGCATTGCTGCACCCATACCCCTTATTTCCAAGGGGCTGGAAGATACATACATGCAAAAAACTTTTGCATGTACATATATTTTTTTTCTGTGAAAGCATTCTGCAGCCATATTCTGACTGACAGTTGATACTCACTTGAAGGAAGGCTTGTTATCCACAGCACTGTGAATATGAGCACTACTGAGGGGGACTACATTTCCCAAAGTAACAGGCCAAATGCAAACTACTCCCTGCTTGGCAATGCAGTAATCCACACTAAGAGTAGTGGCACTGACTGCCCACAGCATAGTGATGGAACAGTGCAAGCTATAGCAGTAAAAGCCATAGACTGCACAATCCCAGCTGGGCTAGGAAAGTGATTCTCCTAATCATGAGGAGGACAGAGCCTGGGGTTTAGGACATATGTTATCACTTGCAAGAAAAAAGCATGGGGCAAGAACACGGACCAAAAAGATAGAAGTGAATGTGCTACCTACAAGGAACCTGCCACATGGTATGAAACTTGCATTGGACATATTAGAACAGGGAAATATGTATTTAGAGAGGTCCAAAGCCTGAGGTTACCCAACCCAGCTCTTAAACCCCCACTGACATCTATGGGAATTTTGCCAGTTGAGGGACAGTATTTAGCACAACGTGCATATGGTTTAGAACAGGGGTAGGAGACCTATGGCACAGGTGCTGAAGGCAGCACTCAAGCTGATTTTCAGCGGCACTTACATTGCCTGGGTTCTGGCTACCAGTCTGAGGGGCTCTGCATTTTAATTTAATTTTAAATGAAGCTCCTTAAATATTTTGAAACCTTATTAATTTTACCTACAACAATAGTTTAGTTATATATTATAGACTTCTAGAAAGAGACCTTCTAAAAACATTAAAATGTAATCCTGGCACGCAAAACCTTAAATTAGAGTGAATAAATGAAGACTCGGCACACCGCTTCTGAAAGGTTGCCACTAACCCCTGGTTTAGAAGGATGTAATACATTTCTTAAAGGGCTCTTTTCTTTCTCCTCTAAAATCAATCTGAAGGGAAGAGTACGTCTCTTTATCCCTCCCTGGCTAAACTGGTGCATTTCACACACTGGAATACTGCAGTCCTTTTCTGAGCTGTATGGCTGTGAAAGAACCAGTGGAGAAGTGGTCATTTATGTACAGCAAGTTCCTATACTGCCAGGGTGGAGCACCTACCATACTACTCAAATGTATGGCAGTGCACTGCAGTCGCCACCTTTTCTGAGTAAAGTGCACAGCAATCCAAACAACGGGAGATTTATTTTCTTTTTCTTTATGACACAGGTCCCTGAAAAGGCATTCTTTTGCATAAATTGCTTTTACTCTTATAATTTCGCTTAACAATAATTCCTGGTGAATACGCAGATAACAACAACAAGGCAAGCTTTACTTTCACTCAGACTTAATCAAATAGATCATTACGTAGTCTTAGTTTTTTTAACCATTAAAATATTTTCATTTATAAAAACTAATCTAAATATAAATATTAACACTAAAGATTGAAATCACTTGATGACAAAATCATTCTTTGTGTGCTATAACATGTTTTTATGATTTTTTTAACAGGATAAATTAAATCTTTGCACATATTTGGCACAAGTAAATCTGTAAAAATGCAAATACCATGTAGCGAGGTGGGGCAGAGTTTGTTTTGTTTTGCAATATCTACACACTACACATTTTTGTCAAAGACGACTTAACACTGTAACAACAGTAGTTGCTTTTCATGCCTCTTATGGAAAACATCCTACTCCAAAGTCTGTTTTTGAAACCACACTAACAGAACAAAAGCCATTAATCTATTAAAATCAGTCATTTCTGCATTGATATTACATACACAGTATTAGCTTATTATTAGACAATTATGTAAACTAACCACTATTAGTGACATTTCATGACACGCATACCTGCATAAACAAAAATCTGGGAATGTATTGTACACACATAAGAGACCACTCTACTGGATGGAGATTGAAAAATGTATTAGGCATCCTACTCTGTTTGATCGCCTTCATTAGATGGTGAGGACCAAGTTCTGTCCTCAGACTTGTGCAAACAAATTGAAGATAATGAGGACTGCAAGAAAATAACACAAGACATAATTTAGCCCAGAATGACCATCCTGGGCTAGATCTTCAACTGGTGTAAATCACCATAATTCCACCAATATCAATGGAACTACGGGGATTTCCACCAGTAGGGGATATGGCCCTATGCTTCTAATTGGACCCAATTATTTTCAAATAATCGGATGATCCAATTGCACTGGTGAGGAGACTTCAAATTAGGAGGGAAGTTCACACTGGACCCATTTATCTGGCTCCTCTGACCACGTCTGGGTGGGCTTGGAAAAAATGGAAGCTGGATCTGACCGACTCCTTACTTTTAGCAGTGCAGAATCCAAGCCTACTGATCAGATCTTGCTAAACTAAAACTATTCCATCTCTTCGATATACAGGCCTGAACTGCCAAAATGGCTACCTACAACGTATGTGCACTTTTCGGTAGTGCTGAGCATCCGCAGTTACCGAGGAAGACATGGGAGCTGTGAACGCTCAGCATTTCTGACAACCAGGCTGCTCTTCTGTAGGTAGCCTAAATGTAGCTCAAGGTGCCTAAACGGAGGCACCCAAATTTGAAAATGTTGACCATCATTTTTTGAATCAGTCAGAAGCTGTTTAATGTCCTCAACTTTTAAATTACTGCATATTTTAAAATTTATTTCTAAACCTCTGTGGTTAAATACACTAATCGCTCCTTAGGGTTCTGTACTGTCCACTGATGGTCAGTACAGAGAGGTGCTACTTCTAGTGCAGCTTCAGGAGGCATTCTGCGATACAGGAAGAGCATGTCTGCTGCTACACTCCTGTATGGTGTGTGGCTCAGCACCCTCAGTGAACTGATCCTGCTCTGGGGGTCAGCATGGAAGGGGGAAGAGCCATGGCCCCATTTCCTCTCTGCTTCCTTTAGATTACAGGGGAGAGCAGTCCTAGTGCTCCTCAGAGCAAAGGGACTACAATTCTGAAAGGCCCCTCCACGCATCATGCAAGGGAGGGGAAGAGAGGTGGCCCTCGTAGCACTTGTACAAGGGCCTTTTATAACTAGCCCTTAATGTTTAAAAATACGTTTCAGGAAGCACTTTCTTTGAACAATATCCAACACCCTGCATTGTTTTATTCTAATTTTGTAATCTTAAACATTTGATAAGATTAATTCAGAGATGCACCTGCTGAGTGTAACAAATATTTAGGACACTGCCTAAAATGGATTATGCTTCTAAGCATAGAGATGCAAGGGGTTGATTTTGCAATGGTTTTCAGAAGCCAAAATAATGACTCAGAATTTATCTTTTTGTAGACATGATACATGTACATCCCCCACCACAGTATGGTGGAATGTGCCAGCCTATTGCAAATGTAAACTGCTCCTTTAGCATCCAAACAGCCCAGGTCTGGAGACAGAATAATAACTCAGACAAAGTTACGCTATCAGCATACAGAGGGTCTTTTAGAAAACAATATTGGGACTGATCTGTAAACACTGAACTCAGTGTCAAACGTGCCAGCAAATATGGATCACAGGTTTGTTTTTGACCTCTCTCTTCACATGAAATATTGACCAACAATTATGGTTAAATTAAGTATACAAAAACATATTGTATTTTAAAGACAATATACTTTAGTACAATCAATGGGGGGGAAAAAGTGCATCTTAAAACATGGAGCCTTGCTTATGAAACTCAGTATCCTTTCTGGAGTCTCATGAAAACTTTAAGGCAGAGTTTCCATTAGCAGACCACAATGCTGGACAGCTTTCTCAGTGAGGTATCCAAACAAAGCCCTATTACTGAGGCATTGTGGGTTCTCGAGGGTCTGTTTCTATTGGACATATACAATGGCTGTTCAGTAAAGGCACTATAGTGTACGGCCTTAGGCAGTGTGTTATTGGCAGTAGTTTTGTAAATCTAGTACATTACAGCAGATCCTACAGTCGGTTCCTAGAATGGAGAGAAAAGGGAAACATTAGCAAAAGATTTCATAATGACACAGAATGTATAGAGTACAATGCTGACAAGGCTTTTTAAATGAAAGGGGACCATCAATGTTTTATTGCCAGGTGAAATATACCCCATGTAGTACAAAGACTTGTATACCACTTAAGTCCCCTCCTGATTGTTGAGATGAGCTGAGCTGCTTCTGTTGACAGTCCTTAGATTTGAACTCTGTGGGTGAAATCCTGGCCCCACTAAAGGTAAAAGCAAAACTCTCATTGACTTCAATGGGGCAACGATCTCAATTTGGGTGTCTGGGGCAAGGTGTTTTCAGCTCTTGGACTTGTTCCCCCATTGGCCTGCTAGAACACGAGATTATTGATCTTCTGGGTACAGTGAATGGCCCACTTGTTCACACGGGGAGGAAATTCACCCTAAGCAGAGAGCCAGTATGTGATCTATGCATCACTTAACTCCCACTAAATCCCTATTCTGAGCATTTCCCCGTAAGCAGCTGAGATATGAAGAGAGTGTCTTCTACTGTATTATATTGTGGCATTGTTGCTGTCTGGGTCTGCCCCACAAGTTTGTGCTGTGGAGTGAATGTCTACTAATTCTGCCTATTTTGACAGGATTTTTTTGAAATGCTTTATATTTATAATTCTATAAACACACTCAGAGAACTTGCAGTAGGAGCGTGTTTATGCACATCAATGTAGGTACAGACTAGACTAGGGCTTGTCTACACTTACCGGGGGTTCGACATGTGGTGATTGATGCATCGGTGGTCGATTTAGCGGGTCTTCACTAGACCCACTAAATCGACCACTAATCATTCTCTGGTCGACTCCTATACTCTACCTGAATGAGAAGGGCAAGAGGAGTTGATAGGAGAGCATGAGCAAGTGAGTAAGGGCTAGGGACAATCTAGTCTTAAATGAGTAATCTCTCTCTCCGTATTTCCTGCTCTTAACAGTTTTAACAAAGTCTGTTCTCAGATGTTACCATCAAGTCCTTGGCAGTGCTTTTTCTCTCTTTAGTTCTTTGTGGTAGAGATCCTTGGAGCATAAAGTTTCTGTTAAATGTTTTAACAGTAGTAACTGGAGAAGCATCAATATTTTCACCTGGGAGGGAAAAAATGGGAACATCCTTTACGTGACAACTTGAACCAAGCATCAGACTTGAAAAAGCAACTCTTCTAGCTCTTTAGAGACTTAAACCTAAGTTTTGAGGAAAGTTGGGTTTACTTTAAATGGAAACTGGAAGGCTGTGATATTGTAAGAGAGGTTTTTGAAATTATGAGACAGCCTGGTTCACTATCAAGTGACTTCACTTCCATCAATGGAATTATACTGCCATACGATTAGAGTAAAGCAGTGGTGAATCGGGTCCAGAACTTGTCTGAGATAGGTATTTTCACACCACTGAAGAATTAAAAAAATTGGAAGGCACACACCGAAAACTTAGGAAACGTGGAGTAAACAGGAAAGCAAAGACAGATTTATCGCATGAAAATGTTCATATGTGTACACTATATCCCAGATAATGTCACTAAGCCAAAAGTTATAGATGAATTCAAGAGATACATTTCTTAAGATGATTTGGTGGCATGGCGAAAACCTGACACTGGGATGAAGGTAAATAAATGAGACAGGCGTGTTAGCTGGGTAGCTTCACCCTGTCCCTAAAACTTCCTATGCCCTCCAGCCTGGATTCAGCAAGGCACTTAGAGATGTGCCTTGCCTTCAGCAAGGCACTTAAATTAAGCTCACATTTAAATGTTTTATTAAATAGTGCTTTACTGGATTCAGGCCTTAATTACGCTTTTCCATGTGTATATAGTAAACTCTAATCAAGTGCATTGACCCTCCAGAAACTAGAAATATTTTTAAGACAAGAAATGGGATCTGTTGTCTCTGGCACAGGTGGCTTCCTCACACAAGCTCCACATAATTCCAGAATAATGCTTTGAACTACAATTGTCCATCGCTAACTAGCAGAGCTGGTGCTTGGCATAAGCAGACTATGCAATTGCTTAGGGCCCCGAGCAGCTCAAAGGGCCCCCCCATTTGCTTTTTCCTGCATGTTATATGGGGGGCCCCCCAATGGGCTAGCACCATCTCTGCTAACTAGCATGCTGTGATTGCTCTGTCTGCTGATTCTAACCTTCACTCACTTCAAAATACCCTTTTTGGGATCTTTTCAGGTCACACAGTCATCATTTCTTATTTGCCATAGCCAGTCTTCTGCTCTTGACCCTATTGACGTATGGCACCAAATTAAATCAAATGAGCAAGTGAAAGTACCTTCCAAAGGGCCAAATCAGTATTTGATTTTATGTACATACAGCTCTGGGGTACTGTTTATTCTCATTGTATTCACTTTGTAATTTAATTCCCCTTAGCTGCCCTCTTTAGGCTGTACACTATAGTTTAACCAGAAAGAGAACATAATAAATAAAATGAGTTGAATGAATTTTTTGGTGCACCTTTTACTGGTGGAGCTGGAAGCTTTCTCCTCTGCTGTCTTGATGTGTCTATTGTTTGCATCTGTGAAAAACACATAGGTTTTACTAAGCTTTAATTCAGAAAGAGGCAGGGTCTTCCCCCGTGCAAAACTGCATAATGTTGTGGCACCTGGTTCATTTGCTTTTGATCCCGTTTTCTTGTCAGGTGAACACATGGAGCCACGTTCAAGCCTGCAACACTGAGAGCTGAAATTCTGCTCTCGATATCTGAAATCTTAAAGCAAAACAATAAATTAAAAAGAAACAAGGGAAGGGAGAAATTTCAAAATTACTCTAAACACCACTAGTTAACGGCAAAAGGAACTCATGCTCACATCCTCATCAATCAGAAATATAAAGAAAGAGACAATTGATTTCTTCTGTAGCTCTCAAAGACAACCTAATTGAGACATTGTGGACTGCTGTGTTCTTTAGTTATGAGTGCCAAAGGGAACATTCACATATTAGAAAAGATGATCGCTCATTACACGGAGTAAACGAATGATCTCGTGGCACTGTGCTCACATTCTCTATGACTATGGACACTTTCCTACATTTGAAAAATACCCAGTACTCAATGACTCATGGCTGTGTAATTCTAACTTCATTCAAGTTGTGTTTTTAAAAGTTATGTTTAAAGCACTGTATTTTATACTGCATTTGCTACTTCACATTGGTTCTTATTCCTTTGAACACAGAACAAAGTGGTTTCTTTGTAACAATACCAAATTCTTCTACCTTAAACGTTCTGTAATTCATACTTCGAATACCTCAGTAAAGACAGTTTATTAAACCAACAAGCAAATGAACAGCCGAGTAAATAAGCCTTTGGGGAGAAAGCAGGCTGAAGTGGACATAGAGGAAACAAATTATGGAAAAGGGACAAAACTAATAGAGAAACGAGAAAACAGCCAGACAGATAACATGTGCAGGTGCACACTGATGACGATATTTTCACTAGGATCGATTGCTTTTTAACTGTTTTAAGTAAAAACTTATTTTCCTTCGACACCTTGTATGGCTGTCTTTTTTCCTATTTATATTTTACCATACGCTAAAGATTCAAGCCAATACAAAGAAAACACCATCCTTGTTGCTACTCAAGTCATTAAGGCAAATCCTGAGGTCTTAGTCCTTACACAGGCAACTGCTGCTGAATGAAGTCAATGCAAGTTTGCCTGTAAAAAAAATTGTAGTAAAGACCTCAGAATGTGCCACCCAGTATCTATTGGCACAGTGAAACAGTTCAGAAGGTTGTTCAGAACAGAGGTGGTACAATAGCACAGGCACATTATGTGACTGCAGTTCTCTCACTCTGGTGTATGAACACCACCTGACTTAATTTACTTCACAGAGTCCAACGTCTTTGCTGAATCTGAAGATGTACAGCATGCTGTCAATGGAACTTGGGCATGAATCAGCACCTATTGACATTAATGGGTATTTTGCCAACCACTTCAGTAATAGCGGGATTAGAGCCAACATATCTAGTCCAAAGAAGGGGATTCCTCCTGCATATCTATATGTGATGAAATATGGTCCAAGCAACACACACCCTGCTCAGCTGCTGTTATATGGATACATATTTTTGGATTATTAAAAGCGAAGTCCAGCTAATTAATCTATGTGGGTACAGACAGAATCTGTATAACAGTGATAAGATTGAATGAGTGAAATATTAATATATAAGGGCTAAGCATGAGAAAGGTAGTGAATTTCCTCACCTGAAGCTCTGCATGATGAACCTGTGCTGCCGCTGTTGCTACTTGATCCTCCAGATCCGCTAGTTCCGATTCTGCTGTAACACTGTTGATTTTGCGTGCTGCATCCTCTAATTCATTCAGCTGACCCTCTAACCCGTACACAGTGCCTGCTGTCAGGTACACCTAAGGATCCAAATCATGGTACAGAGTAAGTCAGATTTGTTTTTATTCATGGTGTAACTCAAAGAGACCACAGACTATTGGCAGCAAAAGATGAAAGCCAAAAAAACCCAAGACCCACAAAATCTCTGCATGCACCACAGTTGTTATGAAATAGATCTGGTTGGAAATTTATTTTTTCCCTACGGAAAATTTCAACTTTTTGGTGACAAATCAAAAGTTTAAAAAACTTTAGACTGAAAATGAAAATTTTGAATTGGAATTGCCTCCACGGTACCTCCTGGGAGTTGTATGTTTGGATACCTCATGACCTCATTTTTCATTATGTGCAAGGCTACCTATCCTGCCTATATCTCCAATTATACAACACAGTTTCCTTATAGAAGTCCTGGCTGTGGTGGCTCATGGGAGATGTAGTCTGGTTGGGGAATCCGGCCCCTGGAGGAGAATGGGGGCAGGAGGCAGCCAAACTACAACTCCATGAGGCACTACAGTGCTGTTTTGAAATGGAAATATTTTCAGCCAAAAACTGAAAACATTTTAGTTTTCAGGTGTTTAGTTTTTTGATGAAAAGTTGAAATTTTAGCACAAATTGACAATTTAGTAAAAAGTTTTGTTTAAACCCCAATTTTCTGTCAAAAGCAGTTTAGATGGAAAATTTTCAACCAGCCCTACTATGAAATTACATTATCTACATATTTAAATTTAAAATAAAAATGCCTATACACAAAGTCAAGGTAGTCCGACAATTAAAATTCCACATAGGAATAATCACTCAGCAGAATATCAGCACTTAGACCCAGTACAATAAATTATCTTGATAATTAATCAAAGCAGCAGACTATACACTATCACACACCATCCAAAACTCATATCTTATTCCCCTCCACAAGCCTTTCCAAACAGATGGGGTTTGCAGTGTGTCTTGAAGGTCAACCAATTAAGCTATTTGGATACAAAGTGGGGGGGCGGGGATTCCATAGTTAAGGAGCCCTCTCAGAGGGCATTCTGTTAGCAGCTCCCTTTCTTCTGTAACATGGGGAGTCCCGGGTCAAGTGTCCTTTTTGACTGCAGCAGTGGCAAGGGAGAGAGCAAGATTCTCAAGCAGGCTGGTCCCAATTCATGTCAAGCTTTATATCGTAAATCTAACACCTTGCATTATACCTGGAGACCAAGAGGCAGGCAGTGCAGATCTCGGACAATGGTGTCATGTGTTTCCATTGAAACACAACACTTGCTAAGCAGGTTGCCACATTCTGCACTAGCTTCAGTTTCTGAATGAGTCTCAGGGGTACCCCCCTGTACAGTGCATTAGCAGTCTGACCGTGGGGAGATAAAGGCATTGGATAATTTGTCCTTAGTTATAAGATGTTTGGGATAAATAAATGTATCGCTACAATTCTGTCAGATCTAATTTTTAAAAGAATCTCCCCTGCACAACAATCTCAGCTAGGGAGAAACCACTAATAGACCGTTTATTTCTTAGCCAACTATTCAGAGCGATCATCCATAATACATAATGGTCTATTTACTTTCTTTCATCTTACTCTGAGAACAAAGTATGTTGTCCAGCTGTTGGGTTTTCTTGATAGGACACATGCATCCACCATGTAGTGCTCTGCCTAAATGTCTGCCAGTCCACCTGACAATATTGCATCTTTTACCCATTCCCTAAATAACCAGCACACAATCCCACCAGCCACTGTTGTTGCATAGTGGAAGGAAACGAAAGAATGCTGCCAAGTATTTCAGCATCCCTGAATGATCACATTGTTACAAAAACACCATGAGTGAAAAACATGGTGCAGCTGGGTTCTGGGTCCCATAGCTGAGCACTGCGCACACAGGGAGAAGAGCCTCCAGCAGAAACGCCACTTGCCCTCACAGCAGCATCACTCCCTCACAGCCCACACAAGCCTCCCAACCTAGCAGCAACAGTACCAGCTTATGTTCCTAATTCCACAACTTTTTAATACAGTTGGGTGGGATACAATATTGGGGCCCTTTTGTGGGTCATCATGGACCAAAAGGGCTGGAGAACACTACATTAGATGTTATCATTTTCTAACTATTTGAACTAGATTGTGTTTTCCTTAAATCAAAATAATTTTAACCCCCATAATAAAAATAAATGGGGCATCTTGAATTGGTTGCTGTAGAGCAGTGGTTTTCAACATTTTTTTCATTTGCAGAATCCTAAAACATTTCAAATGGAGGTGCGGACCCCTTTGGAAATCTTAGACCACAGGTTGAAAACCATTGTTCTATGGTAACAACAATTTTTCATGGACCCCTTAGACATAGTCTGCGGACTCCCAGGGGTCTGTGGACCACAGATTGAAAACTAGTCTTAAGAGTATAAACCTGTATTGTATTTTTTTACACGTGACTATGCTGATAAGCTAATACACCTTGTCTTGTACTAAGTGAATCTCCAAAATCACAAGTTTTAGCATGGAGGATAAATCCTTTAATAAGAAGTGGCCTGCCTTGACATCTTGGTGGAAGCACTTAAGACACAAAAGAATGAATAAAAGATGAAAATTCTGATTTAAACAAGAATTTCCATGCTTTAGTGGGTTTTAAAAAAGCTCTTTCATTTCAAAGCAATTTCTTTGTGGTGCAACATTTCCTGCACAGTAATTTTAGATTAAAAAGAGACTGTATGTCTATATCTATATCTGACTTCTTTTCTGCTAAATACATCCATGCAGCTCACAAGAGGAGAAAGAGGAAAAAGGAAACATTTAATCAGCAAATCCTTCAGAAAGCTGAAGAAAAGATTCATTTAAATGTTATGGCAAAGTTCAATGTACAACAGGCTAAATTTTTCACAAGGAAAAAATGCTTACGGAAAACAGAACTGTTTGGAAAACAGGAAAACTTTGTGAAAAATGTTTTCTAACTCCTCCACCCTCAACTTTTGTTGAAATTTAATTTCACTGCAGATTTTCCAGTAAGCTCTAATGGGGAGAGTTTCAAAGTCACAGAGAGTAGACAGGCACCTGAACCCCATTCATTTTCAATAGGAGTTGGGCTAACTCCTCTTCGTGCCTTTGAAAATCTCCCACTAAATTATGTATCTATAAATTTAAATGTATGAACCAAACTCAGCTATAAGTTAGCGGTGTGCAGCTCCCACTGAAGCACATGTGAGGCTGTTCCCATGTATCTGGAAGAAAACTGTGCCCTTTTTTCTCCCCTTTGACTCATACACATAATTCCCAATAGTTGTTAAGGAGAGTTACTCGTGATGGATAAAATCCTGAAGTCTCTTCTCAGGCCCAGATCACGTGCAGAGGGGATCCTGTGTGTGCAGATCTGCCCCCGGCCGCACTTGAGGAGATGGAGCAGCTGACCTGGTGGCACCAGTCCTGGATTTGCAGATGGCTCTTCACAAGTCTGCACATGTATATATGAGGTGTGAAAACCTGGACCATTGAAGCCAATTGAAGTTTAGACACTGATTTCCATGGGCCAGGATTTCGCGTGGAGAGGGAGAGGATGGGTTGAGGCTGAGAGTGGGGACAATATGCATCATCCCCCCTTGCAGCTTGCATGGCTTTTGCAGGAAAATGAAATCAGGCTGAGGTTGTATGCCTCTCTTGTGGAGCCACTCTGTGCTGGGGAACCCTGGTTAGAGGGCAATTCTGGACAGTGCTGCAAGCGCGGGCAAGCTCTGCCACTGTGACTGGGGTTATCTGTCACAGCCTATGTGAATGCACAAGGCCCTGTGCCCCAGTGGATCCGGGGGTACCCTCTTGGAATTTAAGGGTGAAGGTCACTGTTTATTCCTTGGTGTGTGGGCAGGGAGCAAAAGAATGGGGAGGAAATCTTTTAAACTGGCATCCTCTTCGGGCGCCTCTTGTGATCTGGGACAATCTGGCTTTCAGTTTTCACTCTGTTCTCATTCTCCCAGTCCTTAGTGCTCCAGGCAGGCACAGGAGTCAGCCCACTAGAGGATCCCAGTGCAGGATCAAGGCTTAAATCATTAAATATTTCAAGTGACTAAAACATCTACATTTCCTGACACTCTAAACTTGCTACTTCATTATACTGATTAATGCACTATAAAATCAATTGGACACTGGCAAGAAACTGATTTAAGGACACGTCAGCATCTCTGTTACACATGCTGTAGTTCAATTTAATTTTCTGACACCCTTTCAAATGCATTCAAACTAAGAAGTATGGTAGGGGTGAAATTCACAAATTCGCAACCATGAGACTCTTTACACCACCGAGGTTCCAGGGTTGGGCTGCACAGGGGGAGCAACTACACAAGGGCCTGGATCACCATGGTTCATGCCAACCTCAACACATAGGATGAGGGTATGTCTGCACTGTGGTTGGAAGCAAGCCTCATACTTGCGATAGCACGGCTTGAGCCAGTAGAACTTGAGCTAGTGCACTCATAATAGCAATATGGACCTTCTGGCTCACACTGGAGCTTGGGCTCTGAAATCTAGGGGGTTGTAGAACCCCTGCCTGAGCCGAAATGTCCACGCAGCTATTTTGGTGCACTATCGTGGCCCTGCTAACCCAAATCTCTATACCCAGGCTGCGAAGCTCACTCCCAGCTGCAGTGTAGACATATTCATAGATGGCAGCAGTTGCAGCAAGGTGGGGAACCAGTCAGAAGAATGCGTCATGGGATTGGTGAGCTCCAGATCCTTTGCAAGTGATGCTAATGGGCAGCAGCCACTATTCCAGATCATTGGCAAGAATAGCAGTTACGGGGAATAGACTAAAACACCAGAGCCCTGATGGCCTGGTCCCAGATAAGAAGGTGGGTGGCAGATTTAACTTTTAGTCTAGATTTATTTTTATTATTTGCATTATTAGGACACCGAGTCCCAAGCCTGGACCAGGATCCCACTGTGTTAGGTGCTGTACGAAAATATAGCAAAAAGACAGTGCCTGCCCCAAAGAACTTATACTCTAATATGGATGAAGTGAATTCACCCACTGGGAGGAGCTCCTTTCTTTATGAGTTTTCAGACAGAGTCAAACATGTGTCTATTTCCTTTAATTGTTATACGGCGATAGTTGGGATTCCTATTACACTTTAAAAATCACTAAAGAAGAGAAAATACAGTAGTTTAAATATCAGCTAAGACAGACTTAGGAGACGATCAAGAGGCATGAAAGAACTATTATTCCCTTCAGGATGCACCAGAACATTTAGATAATGACGACTTACAAATAGCTAAATTCTTCCTTTGGGTGATGTTAGGTAGCATCTGCTCATTCAAAAGGGCAGAGGAATTTGATTCTTCTGAGGAAATGTTTTTTTTTGGTATTTTTTTAGGACTAATTTATGGTTTTCCAGTCTGCTCTACGTAATGGGTGCAGTACCTAGCTGCACCAGCCCAGAAGACGTGCCGGAGTGCCACAGATGTCCATTTCCCCTTACTCCAAGGCTCTTCTCATATCAGACTGCTATGCTGGGGGTGGAGGTGGAGTCAAGGCTACCCTTACTCCTTGCCTGCCTACATAGGTTCCTGCTTACCCTTTGTACCCTGACTTGATGTCCCAGGAGGTTGTGCCAGGGCTGCCCGGGGGGGAGGCAAGTGGGGAAATTTGCCCCAGACTCTGCAGGGGCCCCCACAAGAGTTTTTTGGGGACCCTGGAGCGGGGTCCTTCACTCACTCTGTGGGCCCTGGAAAACTCTGCTCCGGGTCTTCGGTGGCAATTCAGCGGCGAGGGGTCCTTCTGCTCTGGGACCCACCACTGAAGTACCCTGAAAACCCGCAGCTGGGGGTCCTTCCGCCCCAGAACCTGCCACCAAAGTGCCGGGTCTTTGGCAGTAATTCGGCTGTGGGGGGGTTTTCTGCCCCAGGACCCGCCGCCAAAGTGTCAGGTCTTTGGTGGCAATTTAGTGGCAGGAAGACCCCAGGCCCCTTTAATCCTCTCGGCGGCCCTGGGTTGTACGGGGACAGAGATATTTTGCTTCCCGGTAAGCCACTCCACAGTTGTGTACATCAGGACACTACTTGACTTTAAGGCATTAAGTTTCTTTTTAGAGTAAGATAATTTTACAACCGCTATAAAACCCAACAGATGTTCAGTTTGTTCCTATTATTATGAATGTTTCCCAAACTGAATTTAAAACATAAATAAAAAATAGCTGATGATACTTTCAAAACAAGTTTTTATTTTTAAAGTAGAAAATTAATACTAAACTCAACATGCTATTGCTTAGGTCAAAACATATCACATGCCACTTTTTTTTCTCCAAAGACGACAATTTGCTATATTTGACATTGATATCATACTCTTACATTTTCTTCCAAGATGGTGAGCTGCTCATCGAGTCTGACAGAGTCTGTACCTAATGGAAATGCCCCTCTCCCGCTGTCATCTGCTGGGAAATCACAGGGACCGGTGGATTCTGCTATCAGTTCCTCTGTGGCATTGATGACTCTTAGGACCTCTGTAGATATGTTGCAGAGAGAGACAGCAGAGTACTTCTGTTTTGTTACAAGAGTAGATAGGGATAAACAACAGCATTATGTTAGGACGGAGATATAATTATGCTAAGAGTCTCTTATCTGTAGCTTTACTTTAAACATGCCTTCTAAAAGAATACCTAGGTGGTTCATATGAAAAAAGAGGTTAAGCCATATACTTTAAATAGTCAAACATACACACAAAATAACTCTTCCTAGGTTAGGGCTCAAATGACAAGGACCAAACTCTATCCCCAAATGTGAACGACACATATCACTCGCTTTGAAATCAGTGGGAGCTGAATGCGCCTATTTGCCGGCAGAATTTATAATCAGATTTTAAAAACTTGCCCTCTCACACGTTAGGTACCTGCAAATAACTGGGATCATTAATTTATGGGCCCAAAGGAGGATATGTAAACATCTATCTTACTGTCCCCACAAATGAGGAAGTGCCATCCTTATTTTACTATTAAAATAATAGTTTTCTAGGAGCTGTTTCTCAATTATTTGTCAGCTACCCAAAAAAGAGGCTAAATTAAGGACACTTCAAAAATCAGCATCAAAATATTTGTCTGCTTCCTATATTTACTAACTAAATTACTTTAACAAACATGGAAAATTGTGTATCCTCTCCAACCCTGTTCTACTGAGTCCTGTTTGCACATTTTATGGACCTTATTCTGATTAGTCTTACATTGGTTTTAGACCAGTGTAACTTTGACAACAATAAAGTTACACATGATTTACACCAGGATGAGAGGATAATTAGGACTAGGGAAGACAGGAACTAAATCTGATATTGTAAATGCATAGGGCTTGATCTAAAGTTTACTGAACTAAATGCAGATATTCCTACTGGCTTCACATTGAAGCACATGGGAACACTTCAGTGCAACTACTCACAGGAGTAAGTGTTTGACGGGTCAGTCCTTAAATGTAATTATATTAATTCCCAATCCTGCAAACATTACGCATGTGTGTTATGGGACTCCTCATGTGTAAATTTACCCACATGCAAAGTGTCTAGGATAAGAACTAATGATGGTTAGATAGTGGAAATATTTCATCTATTGACTTTATATATAGTAATGTGTTTACACGACTGTCATTTACTAAAAGTAAGTCACATTAAACTTTCACATTCAATGGGGAACAGCAGAAATAATTTTCTTGCAAACTCTAGTGCATTTATGTTACAGTAACTCTTATGTTATTTTTTTTTAAACTATATTAGCTGTACATTTAAAAAAAACAACACTCATTTATCTACATGTCAGATGAGGCCAGTATTGAAAACTTGCTTTTTTTTTTTCAGACCATGTCTGGATTCATCCCTTGTACACATACATTAGGTCATCTTTAGTTCTGTTATTCAGTTAAATTACAAGGAGAAATTAGAGGCCTGAGATTAAAGAGAATGAGAACAAAAGCAAAGCCAATTTGTTAACGGGTCACAGGTCAGCAGGTTGTCAGGGAGGCGAGAGACAGAGTCATTAACAGGCAGGATAAAGGACAGTCTGTACAGAGCGGAAATACTTGAATCACAGAGAGTTACCTGCATCTCTCTTAAGATTCTAGTGTTTTTTCCATTTATTTTTGGAAGTGCCAATTAGGTTAAAATAGATCAATAATAATACAGGAGGGAGGAGGAAATCAATGTTACTTTGCTTTTATTATTTGCCTTCACAAGCATCCTTTCTTGTTCTAGCCTATTCATTAAGACAAAAAAGGATTCTGGATAGACGTCTTGAATTTTCTTCAAAGTATACAGCATTGACATATGTTCCCAAGCAATTGCAGATCTGAATTCAGTGTTTATTTTTTCATGAAATCTGTAGCACTTACTGCTATTATGGATCATTTATAAAATTCCAGCTCTTTGTAGAGTTTTTCAGTCTAAGTTGTTGAGAGCATGTCTACACGGGGAGATAGTGACCAGAACAGCTATTCTGCAATAGCTCTTCTGGAATAGTTCCCTGTGTGGCCATTCTTATAAGTTATAATACACTATTCACAGGCACCAACTTTCCAAAATGGGGGGGGGGGGGGGGGGGGTGCTCGACCCATGGCTGTGCCCCAGGCCCCGCCAGCAACTCCCCGCCTCACCTCTTCCTGCCTAGTGCTGCCCCTCCCCCAGCGCAGCATGTCCTCGCTTCCCCCCCTCCCCCTCCATCCCAGCACGCTGCGAAACAGCTGATTGCAGGGGGCAGGAGGTGTGGGGAGGAAGGCGAAGGAGCTGATCAGCAGGGCCTGCTGGTGGGTGGGAGGCAATGGGGGGAGCTAATAAGGGGGCTGCCAGGAGGTGCTAAGTACTCACCATTTTTTCTCTGTGGGTGCTCCAGCCCCGGAGCACCCACAGAGTCGGCGCCTGTGATACAATTATATAATTATAATAAAAGTGCCTTTTTCTGATGTAGCTTAATCTGTTCCAAAGGGTATTAAGCTAAATTGGAAAAAGGCACTCTTATTGTGGAATAAGAGTATCCAAGACAGGCCCTAAAAAGTCAAGATTTGAAGCAAAACACTACTTATTCAGTACATTACTGATCAAAAAAAAAAAAGTTAAAGGAAAGAGAATCATTTTAGGATTTTCTACACTTCTGATGAAATTTTAAATGGCAGCTGTAGTACTGCTGCTTTTGAAAATTGTAGATCTGCCCCAAAATCAGTATCTCCAAAGCAGTAGCAAAGCCTAGAAACTGCCTTGAAAGTATTACTGAACGTTTAGGATGTGTGACAGAGTCTGTGAATTTATCTTGAGAATACAGTAGTTGGACAGGAGCAATAGATTCTGTCACTTCTTATGTTTCTCTAGAAGGTCCTGGAGAATCTACTCATGCCGTATAAGAATGCTGAAATGTTTGATTGCAAAGAAATGATTATATGTAAACAAAAATCCGTTTCCCTTTAAATTAAAATATTTCTGATTACTACGTTCTCTAAAAATTTTCAAAAACAATAATTAAATTCAGTCTAAACTTCATGAAAATGTCCCAGTGAAGGGCATTTACAACTCACCTTTCTCCTGGCCCGCATTTTGAAGAAAATTGATGGTAAGGTTTAATAACTGCCAAACAGAGATATCACAACCAAATGTTAGGGAGTTTAGGATCCCCTGTGAGCTCTTAGGCCCAACCAGGAAATGTTCCCTGCTTGATCACATTTTTCCTCCATTTTTTTGGAGCATCTACAGAGCTGGTCAAAATGATTCCAGTTTCAAAATGTCAAATTTTCAAAATCAGGGTTGTGAAGGGGCAGGCGAACACCCAGAAAATGCTTTTGTGAAAATGGTCATGACTTTTTATTCCTAGTTTTTTTGACCTGCTGTTGTGCATGAAAAGGATTTTCTGGGGTGTTCTCCAGGCAGCTGCAGGAGGTGGGCATCAGGAGGTAGACCAACAGCTCTGATTGTGAGGCAGCAGGAAACTGCAGGGCTCCCTGGAGCTGGTAGGGACTGTAGCTGGGAAGAATAGAAGGCAACTCTAAATCTCATGTTAATGAGGGTCAAGTCATACATGAGTATCCCTCCCCCACCAAAATATGAATAAGAGAAAAGACACCCCTGAAATCCAGAGATAAACAGACAAGGGATTCAGGGTCCCTCACCTCTCTAGAGAGCTACCTGCCTGGGATTGCTGATCCTGGATGCTAACGACTCTATTGACCACTCTCTTTAAAACATCTCTGTATGAGAGGGAGTCAAAACAAGAGGGAGTAGGGAGGGCAAAGTCCTATTTTAATTAATGGTGCAGATATCCAATCAATTTAGATGGGACCATATCTACAAGAAAGAAAAAATAAACATGAAATTACAGCTCACAAAATGATGCTATTATCAGTGAGGGCATTTACTGTCCTCAACCAGCGGAAGAAGCGGTGATGTCAATGAGAGTTCCATTCATGGGCTGTGTAATGACAATATTATTCTCAAGCTAGCGGCACAGTGTATGAAAACTTCATTTAAAGTTCCATTTTTAAGGTTGCATTAAAGTTTGCACTTGAAGCAGGGATTCAATCTCTCTCTTTTTTTTTTTAATATATGAAGACTACAGAGTATCCTCCTTAAAATTACAGTACTTCCCTTTGGACAGAGAACAAATATCCTGATTATTAAGGAAGCTGACAGGATCTGTAGCTGCTTGATAAAGTCCTTGATCCTGCAAACATCTGAGCATGTGCTACACTTAAAAACATGTGAGTAGTCCCACTGAAATCAATAGGAGTAGTAATGTATGTAAAAGAAAGCACATTCATATGAGTTTTTACAGGACCAAGGCCAGACTGCTGATCTCATAAAGCCTGATCCAAAGGCCACTGAAGTCAAGGAGTGTCTTTACATTGGCTTCATTGGGTTTTGATCATGCCTTCATAGATTGTAAGCTTTTAGGGGCAGGGACCATATCTTCATATGTGATTGTAAAGTGCCTAGCAATCTAGACTCAATCCTGATCTGAGGATTTCTAGGAACTAATGTGATAACAGACTATTCACTAACATCATGACAAGAAAGGCTATCGCTTATAACATTGCATTTACACATGGCTGAAGATTTTACTAAGAAAGAGAAAGATGTCTGAGCAGTACATGGAATCCTCAAACACTGCATGATCCCTGGACACACTTGGTCAGACCCTCAATGGAGCTACACTGATTTACACCAGCAGAGGATCTGGACTGTAATCACCAATGTCTACACTAAGAGTGAATATTTTAGGGGTACCTATGAGATTAGTTTCCTTTGTAAAAAAAAATATTGAAAAGCTATGGGACACAAAACAATCTCCTAAAATTCATAGACACATACCCAGCCTAGGCATGTTTGTAGGTGGACATTTCAAACTGATAAAATGCTCTCTTGGTGGACATTTGTTATATGCCTCATTCATTGTGCCACTGGAAGAAGGGTCATCATTACCTCCTACAGGTGATTCAGAAAGACAGCCATCACGCCATGATAAAGTCTCTCACATCTGCCTTGTCTCATAGTCAAATAACTAATACGGGTGAGCCAGGCATGGAAGCAATCCATATTACAAATATATAGCACAGAACAACTAAACACAACCATGATTTGGAAGCACTGGGCCAGATTCTGATCTCAGTTATACTGGCATAAATCTGGAGTAACACCACTGATTTCAATGGCGTTCAATGGAATTACTCTGAAATTTAACATCTGTACTTGAAATCAGAATCTGCTCCATTGAGTTTCAGATAGTTTAAGACAATCGGAGTGGGGGTGGGAGTGGGGAATTACAGGCCTTGAATATGTTCTTTTGCTTAATTAATGTCCACATTTACAATATTGCAACTCTTTATTATTGTGTTTTTAAATTTATACCAAGGGCACTCAGAGCTCTGGATGGATGTTCATTGGTGAGGAGTTTTAAATCTAATGAAATAACACAATATATATAAAGAAAACACCAGCATCTAATTCTTAGGCAATTTTTCATCTTTCTTTCAATTTGCAACAACAGACACAGAAAAGGCTCCCTGTATATTATATACAATTTTTCAATAGGGTAGGCAGCTCTTGCTAAGTTAATCATTTTTCTTTCTCCTGTACTGTGCTTTGTTTAGTTCTAAAGGTCTGCTCCAGTTAGATGGTGTCTCAGTTTATTCACAAAATGTGTGCTATGGGGTGGGAAATTGTCACATAGTAGAGGCAGCAGCTAGGGATGTCAGGGAGCACATCCAGCTACAACAGAAATGCTTTACTAGAAACAACCCAGGAATGACACTAATAGACAACATTATTTCTGGGTATAATGTGACTTCCAGTATTAACCCTTCAAGTACTTTCCAGTAAATCTCAACTCTGAGCTTCAGAGGCACCCTTCCTGAACTTTGACCACTTCTAATACATGTTAGTATCAAAAAGAAAATGTGGTCTAACTGTAATCTTGAACTCAGAGGCATTGACTTCCCCAGTTCCTGGGGGAAGCTTGACCCCTGCTCCGCCTCAGGCCCTGACCCAGCTCCACGCCTGCCCCCAACCACCCACCCTGCCTCCTTCTGCCTCTACTCCACCTCTTCCCACCCCTGCTCCTTCCCTCTCCTCCCCCCCACCAGTGCATCCTGCATGTCACTGAACAGCTGATCGTGGTGGGCACGATGCACTGGGAAGGAGGGGGAAGAGTTGCTGGGGGACTGCCAGTGGATGCTATTTTTTTCCCCGTGTGTGCTGCAGCTCCGGAGCACCCATGGAGTCAGCACCTATGCTTTAACTAGAGGACAAAGTAGATGACTTGAACCTCTGAGCCTGGGGAGAGGATTATTCTACGCCAAAGTCATTTGACTCTCTAGTAATACTCTGAAATTCTTTCTTCTCTGGCTCTTCATGTTTTGTTCTCCTTGGCTTTAGACTTGGCCTTTTCCTCATTCTCCTCTTTCACTTTCTACTGGTCATTTTAGACTTGGGGACTTTTTGCTGCCCTTTTTTTAAAATTTGGCATTTGTCCTCTTTCAGTCCTTGGGTTTCAGGCTTCTTTTCTTTTTTTCCCCTTCATTTTTGCCTGATTTTGCCTTGGTTTCTCTGTCCTCAAGATCTGTAATGGTTCTTCTCTCATCATTAGGCTTATCACAGAAATCACCAACGGCAGCTCTAAAGCTCTCATTACAAATTTGGTCATTTACCACGTGACTCCTGGGTCTGCGGAAAGGAAGCTCAATTTTCCTGATCTCAGTAACCACAGTTTGCCAACTCTTTAGCAAGCCAGATTTTTAAAACCCCAGAGGGGGATGAAAATTATTGCCTGGAGCTTCCAATTTGTGTCTAGCCAATGAGTTACCTCAGCTTTCATCTGCCACAAAGTTCCATGATCTTTCAGGTTTCAGTCTGTTTGGTTAGCGTCAAAGGTCTCAAGTTTATGTGGCAAATTTGTTGCTGTCTCCTCTATGGAGCTACCATCATAATCATCAGTAAACTGCTCCTCACTAGGCAATGACAGCAGAGAAGATGGGAAATCATGATCAGTCCTGCCTCAAAAAGATATTGTCAGTCTTGCCTTATCTACAGCGAACAATTCTCCAAATTATATCTCCTCCCCTCTTCCTGTCCCCCTCCCCTCCGCCCAGTTGTAGCTTGCTTCCCATTTACAAGACAGTTTATGTTGGAAGAGGCTTTCACTTTGCTTCCTTTCCTTTCCCTCCCCTAACTAATCGGGACAGTTAGAATGCTATCACAACATACAATCTTGATCTTTCTTTTTAGAAGTGCTACACTGTGAAATTCTGTAGCACAGCATTGGATTCCTAGGTGAAAGCTAATAAACAACGGAAACAACAACAGTACTGCCACAAATGTATCATTAGGACAAAAAATTAAGACAAAACCAAAACGGTGCCACGATCCACACAACTGTGAGCCGAAAAGCATGCAAGTCTTCATTTATGTTCCAGCTGTGTACCAGGACAGCTCTGTATCAGGTTTTCTCTTCCAGAACTTACTTATATTCAGGACATCTCCATGCCAGGTTTCCTTCTCCTGGACTTATGTACATTATGAACGATGGCTCTTAAAATGCTGTGCATTATTTTCACTAATCTTTTTTCCTCATTTTCCTTATATTTTTAACCAGCTGCTAGTATTTGTTCACCTTGCTACCGTACTGTCTTTGTCAGAGGTGAGGGCACAATCTTCAGCCTCAATACAAACATCTCTCCTTCAACCAACATCACTGCTGTGATTTGCGATACAACTGCGGAAATTACACATCAACATTATGCTCAAGGAAAGGACAACGAAAGAAAGTTTCCATCACTAATGGCCCTGACAGTATTGATCAGATTCTTCATCACTGTTAGCGCAAACATTACCAGTTTCATTCTCAAGTTGCTTTATCACGCTCTCTGCAATGTGGCTGTTTGATGAATATCTATCGTCTTAATTTATGGAGAAGGAAACGTTTTATTTCATAGGATGTGTAACTCCCTTTGTGATTTAGAGAGCATGGCCCCTTTAAAACATTGTCCTGAGGCAGGAGAAGTGCTGTTTTTTCCAGGGGGAAGGGAACATGGAGAGGGAGAGTGACAGAATGTGTGTGTCTGAAGTTCCAGACAAGAGGGCCTACAGGGAGCAGACCCTCGCATAGGGAAGTAGCCAAGAACTAGCCCAAAGCCGGGGAGGGACAGAGCGGCCAACCAGGGATATCCCAGGACAGGAGCCAGGAAGAGCACTGGGCCAGGGAGGACTCACCAGAGAAGGACAAAGTGGAGCCAGATCCAGTATCACTGCCACCCAGAGCTGTATGGGATCGTGTGTTGAGGCTTGTGACTTTGCATTGGGAATATGGAGGGAGGTTGTAGCCAGTTGAATGAAGAGGTTGTCGCTCTGTATAGGCTTGCAGAGAGTGGCAGAAAAGGGCACCGGAGGGGTTTGTTGGGGAAAGTTTACTGGTGCTGAAGATGACCAGGAGCACCCAAGACTCACCGCCAGATTGGAACTCTGCTCAGGAATCCTGAACTCTGGGTCTAGACGCATTGCTCGGCATCTACCCTTGTATTTTGTGGTACCACCAGTCACGTGGGTCCCCGTTTTGGATGTAACCTTGTTTTATTGCTCCCTCTATCTTCTTTCCCTGTTCATATTTCCCTTTCTTACATTCATTGTACTGATCCGACGTGTTTACTCTAGGGGGATTGGAACAGGTGCTTCTGAAGTAAAAGTGAGTTTCCCTGTTGCACTCATGCATGTGCCTCTCCTTGGCTGGAGATGCCAGCACAGTGCACTCCATCTTGGTCATAAGGACGCTATAGTTACATGAGGTCATAGATTCCAAGGCCAGAAGGGACCAGACTGATCATCCTAGTTAGACCTTATATATAACACAGGCCACAGAACTTTCTCAAAATAATTCCTAGAGCAGATCTTTTGAAAAACATCCAATCTTGATTTTAAAATTGCCAATTAATGATAATCCACCACAATGGTTCCAATGGTTAATTACACCTACTGTTATCCTTACTTCCTGTCTGAATTTGTCTACTTTCAAATTCCAGATATTGGCTTGCATTATACTGTTCTCTGATAGACTGAAGAGCCCATTAGCAAATATTTGTTCCCCACATAGATACTTATAAACTCTGTTAATCACCCTCTAGCCTTCTCTTTGTTAAGTGAAACAGATTGAGCTCCTGGAGTCTATCACTATAAGGCAGGTTTTCTAATCCTTTAATAATTCTTGTGGCTCTTCTCTGAACCCTCTCCAATTTATCAACATCCTTCTTGAATTGCGGGCACCAGAACCAGACAATATTCCAGCAGTGATCACACCAGTGCCAAATACAGAGATAAAATCACCTCTCTGCTCAAACTCAAAATTCCTCTGATTATACATCCAAAGAACACATTAGCCCTCTTGGCCATGGAGACACACTGATAGCTCACGTTCAGCTGATTATCTACCATGACCCCAAAATCTTTTTCAGTCACTGTTTCCCAGGATAAAGACCCCCATCCTGTAAGCATGGCCAGCATTCTTTGTTCTTAGAGGTATCCCTTTACATTTAGCTGTACTAAAATACAGTGCTTGCTTGTTTCCAGCTTACCATGCAATCCAGGTTGCTCCTTGTCAGTGACCAGTCCGCCTCATTATTTACCATTCCTGCAATTTTTGTGTCATCTGCAAACTTTATCTGTTATAATTCTATGTTTCTTCCAGATCACTGAAAATATTAAACAGCATAGGGCCAAGAACCTATTTCCGGAGGCCCCCACTAGAAACACACTTGCTCAATGATGACTTCACGTTTACAATTACATTTTGAAATCTATCAGTTTACCAGTTTTTAATCCATTTAACATGTGCCATGTTAATTTTATATCATTCTAGTTTTTTTAATCAAAATGTTGTGTGGTACCAAGTCCAAGTACATTTCATCAACACTACTGCCTTTATCAACCAAACTTGTAATCTCAACAAAAAAAGATATCAAGTTAGTTTGACAGGATCTATTTTCCATATACCTGAATCACCTGCTGAGAGCAGTAAGATTCACTCCAGCTTTTACACAAAGATGTGTGGAGCTCATTCCACAGCCTGACCAGATTCCCAAGAAAGCTCTATCTTCTGCCAGACGAGCTTTGCCTTTGTGGTGGATAGCTCCACTGTGTTTGAGGAACAGAGCTGTTCACCACAG
The DNA here is from genome assembly GCF_003597395.2 of Chelonoidis abingdonii. NCBI lineage: Eukaryota > Metazoa > Chordata > Testudines > Testudinidae > Chelonoidis > Chelonoidis abingdonii. The sequence continues at coordinate 87,543,906 of NC_133770.1, forward strand.
TCTTCATCTGGAGTTTCAGGTGATCTTTAAGGTATCCTGGGCCCAGATCATTTTGTGCCATGAAGAGAAACACAGAAATCTTGAATTTGACTGAATATTGACTCAATATTCTAAGCCAATGTGGAGTGCAGAGGTGTGACATGGTCACAGTAGCCTGTGCTGTTAAATGGATGCACTGCCACCCAAGTGTGAAAATTCTGGTCATCTTTTAGCATCAGTCATTTCTTCCCCAAGGAAAGCTGAACACTCATTTAGCAGCAGAAGACAGAACCATCTTTGATAATGTTCTATTCCACCAATATTCTCCAATACACAGTAAAGTTAGAGAAACTTTAGTCTTTCTTTTGAACTGTGCTGATACTTCTCTGTATTAGAATTTATTTTTTTGTAATGAAATTAAATCACTTTCCCAATATAAACACTGAAGCTACTACTAATTAGAACTAACACTGTTTCTGGAAATCAACTTGGCACAAAATAAGGAGGAAGGCTATTTTGTCCAAATGAAATATTCTGACCCAAATTGTAAATACAATATTTTTTAAATCTCATAAAATACAAGGCACACAAGATTCCATAGCTATCTAAAAACAAGCACAAATTTATAAATATTGAATATATGGAATGAAAAGATATGAAATATCTTCTGTGATTTTTACTAAAGGAAGCCAGAAAAATGGTAGTTCAAATGGATTAACAAAATAAGTGTATAAAAGGGATGAAAAGAAAAGGGTGAGGGGTTCATTTTATTGAATTAAGGATCAAGCTTTCATCCAAACAAATGGGTCTCTGCTTCATGTCTATTTTGTGGAACACAATGAAATTAGTTTGTTTAGCTGTATACTATATGTTGGTGATTTCTCAACATCAACTTTTATTAAGTATATCACTGTAAAGTTAGTACAATTCTTCTATTTGCCAATCTGATTCAGATATGCTAAGATTCAACTAGCACTGATCTTGAAACAACCCCAATGCTTGAGGGAAAAATAAAGGTAAGGCATTAGTAACAAAGAGTGGGGAAGGTATATATTATTAAGCTCCCTACATAGTGCACTGATTGTTAAAAATTAAGATAGAGAGAGTGAGACCTTGAAGTGTGGTTGTAGTCAGAAACTACTGTAATTCACCTCATCTAAATCTTCATCTTTTCTATTTATTTATTTTTCTTATTTTTAAAAAAAGATTTTCGTTATGGTAAAAACCACTAATAAACAACTTTATGACAGTAGCAACTTTTTTACTCTACAGTAGAACTTCAAAATTACAAACATCAGAGTTATGAACTGACCGGTCAACCACACACCTCATTTGGGACCAGAAGTATGCAATTCGGCATAAACTACAAAAATAAAGGGAAAGTTTAAAAAAAAGATTTGATAAAGTAAGGAAACTTTCTGTGCTTGTTTCATTTAAATTAAGACAGTTAAAACTGCATTTTTCTACTGCATAGTAAAGTTTCAAAGCTGTATTAAGTGAATGTTCAGCTGTACATTTTTGAAGGAACAATAACATTTTGTTTGGAGTTTCAAACATTTCAGAGTTACGAACAACCTCCATTTCAGAGCTGTTCATAACTCTGAGGTTCTACTGTACATATCTACCCTCTGCTTCTTCTTACTTTACCGATAAAACAAGTTCTTTCTCCTAATAGAGCTAAGAAAGAGCAAGATAACTACTTTTCTGCTTCATGGAGCATCAACAAATTGTCTGCTAAGTTCAGATTCCAAAATCTTTTCTTTCCTATCAGTGATGAGGCATGAGCCAGACAAACAAGCTTGATTTTTCAGATCTATATTTTTTCAAAGCTGACAGTCAGAAAAATCATCTTGACTTGTAAAGAGAACAAATTTGTTCTGGAACTATAGAAACCCTCAATATCATTTTTAGATCCCTTTTACTGAATAAGAAAACATGGACAAAATAAAGCACTCTCACCTTCTGTAGTACTGAGGATAAAACCTGCAGTTTTAAATGGAGATCAAAAGCCTTTTGTTTTTCCTAGGTAGTTGGTCAGCAATTAAATAGAAAGGCAGAAAAGATATGTTAATTCCTAAACAGGTTAAGACAACTTGCTTGCAGAAAACTATGGAATTAAGGTAAGGGATAAGATGCAAATGAACATAAAATACAATAAACCATTATATTTTACATGTGTAATTAAAATATATGAAATAAAGCATTGTCTATTTCTTTTTATTTGCAAGATTCAGAGCAGCATAGCTCATTAAAGACAGCTATATTGCAAAATGTCTGGATTCTCAGGAAACATTGTTGATAATATGAAATAAACATGAAATGATCATTTGTATCATCACTAAAGAAAGTGGCTCCAGACAGATGACTTCCGTAGTAATGTTGAGAAAGAAGAAACTTGCATTCATAGCTTTTGGATGCACATGACAACTCTCTGAAAACAGATTTCTATGCTTCTTTTGGCAACAATCAACTATGCAACAAATGCTGCGTGTAAGTCAATGTCAACAATGTTAATATCTCACTTTCTTATACCATTGTCAAGTTCTATCAGATGCTGATGAAATAAATTCAAGATGCAAAGACTTTTTGGGGGGGGGGCGGGGGGGTAAGTCAAGGTCTCCTGGAGGTCTTTACTTTTTCTTCTATTACACGGTACATTTCTTATGTGTAGCTAGTGCTGGTATCTGAATAAAAGGACTCTAAAGTTCTTTCTGAAGAAGGTGAACCTTTTGTACTGGGAAATCTATAAAGATTCATGTTCCTAACGTGCTGTGGGGGATTACTTTGGGCTAAATTTTCAGAAGTGACCATGGATTTTGGATATTCAATTTGACATGACTTGGATCTGACTCTCAAAGGTGCTGGACAACCACTACTCCAAATGAAGTCAGTGGAGTTGCAAGTGCTCAGCACTTCAACAGGCAGACCCAAAAGGTGTCTCAGTTTGGGCATTCAAAATTGGGGGAACCCAATATCAATATTCATTTTTGAATTTTTTTCTTTTAAATGTTTACCCTGGAATCCTTAGCCAAAATATTTCACCTCATAGTCGTTGAGAATGGCGTGTGTGAATTGGTTGTCATTCTCCAGCCCCGAGATGGCTCCATATCTATGATGCTGTGTGTATACAATTTGTGAAGTGCTTTAGGATAAAATAAGATTGTCTTAATTATTAATGTAATAATAATATAAATCATGCCGTACCAAAATGCAAGAATCATTCTGTGTGTATCACACAAGTGTAAAATATTTAATAAGAAAAACATCTCTCAGGGCTTGTCTACACAGGGACATTTAATGGCATAATTATACCCATATAGTTATATTGCTGTTGTAATACTGATATAACTCCGCATGCTGATGCTCTTATTCTGGAATATATGCTGGTGAATTTCTCCATATAAACAAGCCCTCAGTTTTAGGTAGAGCAGCAGTCATTCAGATATTTATAAAGCTCATTGATATCTGCACTTAGAGTGCATTTTTCTATTAATTCTTTTGTAAATGGATTAAGCTAATTTGGAATAAGGTACTCTTTTTCTGGAATAAGAGTGTCCACACACAGAGTTAATCAGGAATAGATAATTAACTTTAAATTCACATCCTATTTTATTCCAGATTAACTTTCATGTGTAGATAAGTCCTGAGTCTTAGGCCTGGTCTACAATACGATTTTAGGTCAAATTTAGCAGCGTTACCTCGATTTAAGCCTGGATCCGTCCACACGACAAAGTCCTTTTTTCAATTTAAAAGGCTCTTTAAATCGATTTCTTTAATCCACCTCCGACGAGGGGATTAGTGCTGAAATCGGCCTTGCCTGGTCGAATTTGGGGTAGTGTGGACCCAATTCAACGGTATTGGCCTCCGGGAGCTATCCCAGAGTACTCCATTGTGACCGCTCTGGACAGCACTCTCAACTCAGATGCACTGGCCAAGTAGACAGGAAAAGGCCCGCGAACTTTTGAATTTCATTTCCTGTTTGGCCTGTGGTGAGCTGATCAGTACAGGTGACCATGCAGAGCTCATCACCATGATGGGCACATTGCTGGGGCACACTGCCCAGCCCGTACTTTGTGAGAAGTCTATGTTCATTTTTATGTCCTCACCACTCTCATCACCGCACTGCCGTCGTCTCCTCGCCTGGTTTTTCTTTTGCAGCTTCTGGTTCTGCGCTGAAAAAAGGCGCGAAACAATTGTCTGCCGTTGCTCTGACGGAGGGAGGGGCAACTGATGACATGGCTTACAGGAAATTAAAATCAACAAAAGGGGTGGCTTTGCATCAAGGAGAAACACAAACAACTGTCACACAGAATGGCTCCCTGAAGGATTGAACTCAAAACCCTGGGTTTAGCAGGCCGTTAATTTCACAAAACAAATTGGGTCAATTTCTTGTTTTGATCCATTCCCCCTATCTTTTACATCTTAGGCTGGCAGCAGACAGTGCAGTATGACTGCTAGCCATCATCATCTCCTGGTTGCTTGCCAGAAGACGGTGCAGTACAACTGTTAGCCATCGTCATCTCCTGGGTGCTCGGCAGAAGATGGGAATGACCTGGCTGAGTCATTCCCATGTCTGCCCAGGCACCCCTGACTGACCTCACTGAGGTCAGCTAAAGGAGCACCTTGGAGTACGACGAGGATGGCTACCAATCGTAATACATCGTCTGCTGCCAAAAGGCAATGAGTTGCTGCTGTGTAGCAAAGCAGTCCCACGTCTACCAGCACCCAGAAGACATACAGTGACAGTGAGCTGAGTAGGCTCCATGCTTGCCGTGGTATGGCGTCTGCTCAGATAACCCAGAAAAAAAAGGCACAAAATGATTGTCTGCCGTTGCTTTCACGGAGGGAGGGAGAGGTGGGCCTGACGACATGTACCCAGAACCACCCATGACACTGTTTTTGCCGCATCAGGCATTGGGATCTCAACGCAGAATTCCAATGGGCAGCGGTGCCTGCGGGAACTGTGGGATAGCTACCCACAATGCAATGCTCTGGAAGTCAACACTAGCCTCGTTACTGTGGATGCAGTCTGCTGACTTAATGACGTTAGAGCATTTTGTGTGGGGACACACACAATCGACTGTATAAAAACAATTTCTAAAAAACTGACTTCTATAAATTTGACCTAATTTCGTAGAGACCCTGGTGTCTCTTAACGTTTTCTTTAAAAGAGACTGTAGCTACCAGGTTACTCCCGTTCATGAGTATAAAGGCTGTCCTTTGCCATATCTGGACCCTGGAAACAGCAGCTCCTCTTCAGACAAAGTCCAGACTGGGAATGAGTTTTCCCCTGGATGCAACATCCATGGCCCACACTTCTGCTTTCACAGCTTCCCTTAATGAACTCCAGCTGTCATCTTCTCCCTCTATGACTGGCATCTTTCCACAGCCTTTGGGGTGTGTCAGGGCTTCTCTCTCCCTTCCCAGGGAGTTGGTTAATTTTCTCCTGTCCTTGCTGATGGATAGGGACAATAACCCAGGTGCAGTCGCCTGGGATTTTTGCCACATTAGAAAAAGATTTTAATGCATTTTCCCTACAATTATTTCTGATGTTGGTTGTTCACGGAAGTATGATCTCATGGGCATAGTGATCACTTTATAGTAGAGAATCAAGTAATGCTGTTTTTCAAAATGCAAATTGACATCTTTGCGTATCAGTCACTATAAGAGAGATGTTCTTTATTTCAAGTGGGTACTATCCCTGATGCGTACAATCTGAATTAAGGGGACACTGGCAGGTCACGCTTGCCCCCAAATATAGGCTTTGTAAATGCATAAAATCTAAGATAAGTAGAAAGGTTTCCATGAATTTTAAAAAGGAATATTTTAATGCAAAAGGAATTTTTATGATTGTTAGTTATATTGTGAGACTCTGTAGAGGCTCCAAACAGGGATCCACTGTGCTCAGTGCTGTACAAATGAGTGGAGAAGAAAGAGAGAGTCACTGTTCCAGGCAGCTCACAATCTAGGGAAGTATTTATTTTTAAACAAATCAACTTTCAGGTTCTGATTCAGAAAATCATGCTTATTTAGGAAAGCACATATGACCACTGTCCAAAAGACAGAAGACAAAGCTTCGGCTTGAAGTTAATAAGCATTTGCTTACGTGCTTTCCTGAACAGGGATGGACTTTTTCAAGAGTTTAAGCGCATTAGACTGTAATCCAAACACTGAAGCATAAGTAGGGAAAATTAAACTGGCTGCAAACGTGAAATTAGTTAGTCTATTTTTATGGCCTAAGCAAAAAGAAATAGAAGTAGTAAACAAAAATAGACAGATTTAAATAACGTAAATTTTTAAAATTCTGTTGGTTTTAATGATATAATGATGATCTGTAAACAGGCCACAGAAATTTGTTTTTTATAATATATGACATGCCTCTGTAAACTATAGCTCTTCTCATTAGTGGAGCAGAGCGAATCTCAGGGCTAGTGTTGAGGAAACTGTTGTCCAGGGAGCATGATAAACTTGGGAAATTACTATTCATTAATATAAAAAATAAGAGAGCTAAAATACGCATCTTATCACAAAGGTTACTCCCAGCATCGTATCATTAAGACTTCCACAAAATAGTTTCCATATTTAGTCTGGTATTGAAATATTTTGCTACGTTTTTAGAAGGAAAGAAGTAAGATATAAAGAGCAAATCTAGGTTAATTTCCAGACAATGTAATTAGAAAGAGAAACGTATATCATGTCTCATTAAAACAGAATTTATGCAATAGGCTCTAAGAATGTCTGTGTATGAGAATAAATCTTCAGGAATACCACATATATCAAATAAAATGTTCAAGGCCAACATTTTCAAACTTGTGTCCCAAAGTTAGGCTCCTAAACCCATACTTAGACATCCAAATGTAAATGACCTGATTTCAGATGTGCTGAGCACTTACCAAGATCCACTGAAGCCAAAACCAACATTTCAGTAGCTTGAAGACTCAGTGTTACCAGTTCTCACAACTATACTGCCAGTCTCTTGATATAATGTGTTTTTCTTCAAGCATCAGCTCATGAAATCATGAGATTATGCAAGATTCCCAACTTCTGTTTTTTTAAAAAAAGTGTTTCTCTCTCATGGTTGCACAAAAAGGCTTGAAAATATGAACTCAAAAGGCTCAAAACCCAGAAAGCAAATAAATAAAATCCCAAGATTTATTATTTTTAATAATATTGTGATTTTAAGCCAATCTAATGATTTTTTGGAACCTGAATGTTTAGGTTTGGCAATATTGAGGATGTCATTAGCACATACAGCTTTCCCCCTCCTGCCTTGTCTTTCATAAATTAAGTATCTCACATACAGCCCAATTTTCAATTAGGTTCCTAAAAATAGGATGCCCAATTCTACATTCAGGAGCTGCAACGAGACAGCAGTCATCCAATCACCTGCTTTAGACACATAGAGTAGGCGCCACTTTCAATATCCGAATATGAAATTGGGCACTGACTTTTGACATGTGGATTCTCAGGTTAAGATTTTCAAAATTGGGTAATGATTTGGGTGCTCAGCTTCAGACACCTTAAAAAGAGCTTGATTTTCAGATAGGGCTGAACATTCACCCTCTGAAAATCAGGCTCCTTTAAGGCGCCAAGTTGAAACACCTAAAATCTGAGGCACCAAAATTTCTTAGTTATTTTTGAACGTTTTGTTTTTTGTGTTTATTCCCATTGAGTATCTTCATCTACTAAGGTATCAGTTATATAATGTATCTATCACATATGCTGTACGAATTTAGATTCCTTTTCATCTTTGGATTACTTAGGCCTTGAATTTGTATCTTATCCTCTCAGTTTCGGTATTTCATTGCAACATGTTGGTCAGCCACCTTACTAAGTAGATAGCCAGTTGAAAAAGAGATTAAATAACATCTATGAAATACTCGCCAAGAACAGGAATGAAGTCAGCTCACATTTTTCTATATAGTGAGGCTTTAGCAAGTTCCGCTATAAATTCCTCTGAGGTCATGACTGTGAATAGCGTTGGGAAGTCTTGACTTCTTTATAACAGACAAAAGAACGTATACAACAGATTTGGATGGCTAACTCTGGAGGATCTTACTTTCTTTTAAAAGCAGAAAATACACTTAGCCAGGGATGCTGGACATTCACTTTTTGTTCATTTTTAAAGTTTCTTTCTTCCTGATAAGATAGTATTACAGAAAAGCATAACATTCTTTGGAGTTTTTTTAAACAAAAAATATACATTTTTAAATTTAAAATGCTAAAATAAAAATAATGAATAATCCAGTATCTATTCAGGGTTAAAGTTAGAGGGAAAACACAGGCATTCCTGTGGCCTTAAAGGTCTATAAACTTATTCATAAAAGAAAAGTACACCCCCAAAACTACAGAGGTAAGGTCTCGATCACAAATAGCAAAGAATAATTTCAAGGTTCTCATTATCACAAAATTGCTTTTTTGCAATGTAACTATGTTAACTACAGCCAATTTAAAAAAAAAGCCTAGACTACAAATCATTAGTTCCCCTTTCTCACTATATGATGCTGACGTTTCTGAAACAACTTCAGTTCCTTCTCAAAAGATCCATAAAGTAAAGGGCTGTGAATCACAGAACACACAGTTCTTAATAAATGAAAGATATAGGTGGAATCGTCACTCATTTTGAACTGTCAGACCCTGAGCAAGAAGGAGCTGGGTGATTTTCACAGGAAACAGAAGCCTCAGATGTGGGGCATACACTGAATCATTTGAGTGGCATTACAAACCTATCCTAGAGTATTAGCATTTTTTGTCACTTGACTTTTGCTGCAAGATACTGTAGCTTTAGTATGCTGCTCACACACTGTAAACCAGGGACCTCTTGGTGCCAACTTGCACCAGGCATAAGGAGTACATAGGGGTTTACAGAGATCCCTAGGTCAGCCATCCATGCAACAGTTTGCCAAAGAGTGGCATGTAATCTAGTGAGGGCCAGTACCTTACTGATCATCATAATCATTGCAAAATGGATGGATAGATGCAAGAGTGGCGCCACAGTTTCTGGCGCCCTAGGCAGAATTCGGGCAGCGGCATTTTGTGCGCTTCCCACGGGGCGTGCGGGAGCTTCCGGTTCCACTCCTATCGTGCTGCAGAAGAAGGACCCTCTGCCGAAATGCTGCAGGCGACAGCGGCAGTCATTAAGCTGGTCAATTGCCTGCCGCTGTTTTCCACAGCACATCGGCAGAAGGTCCTTCTTCGGCAGCGTGACGGGAGCTGAACCGGAAGCTCCCGTGCACCCTGTGGGGAGCCTAATGGAAGTGCAAGCCCTGGATAGATGGATATTTAAGGAATTAGATCTCTATACTGAGAATTATGTCCTTAAAGTTTGTAAGTTAAGACAGGTCACCAGAAGGTAACACCCCAGTTCAGCAGGGGATAGAGGACACTTTTCTCCCTGGCTGATCATTGTGTATTCTCTCTCACAATTCAAGTCCATTGCATTACGGACCCTAAATGAAGAAATTGTGAATTCACATAAGAAAAGATCTGCAGGAATAAACAAAAACAACAGGGCAGGAGTGTCATTTTGCCAGTAAAGACAATGGATTTTTGTGCTCTAACTAGGTGTACTGAGGCATACTGGGGATCTATCTTTCACTGAGGAGAAAAACTGTCAGTGCATTCTGTATTATGAAAGGAGAGTCACAGCCATCCTGGCTGGAAATCACTGCAAAGAGGTTGAGAGAGCTAAATTTCATTGGGCAAGACAGTATCTTATTAAGTAAGTCTAGATTCTAGAAGACATGTTATGATTTTATTTTACATGTAACCATTTGTTTCCAATACTTTGACTTGCTATTTCTACTTCTCAAATCTCTATACTTTGTTAAATAAACTTTTACTTGTTTTCAAGTACATAAGTCCTGTGTGTTAAATGGAACAATGATCTGAAGGGAAACTGGTAAGATGATGTATACTACTTCTTTGGGAGCAGCAGATCTGTGAACTCTGTGTCTAGTGGATCAGGGGCTGGTTACTTCAGAGGGCTGACTCAGAGGGCTCAAGCACTGGAGTGTGCCTATCACTAATCTGCAGTAGAGAGAGAGCCGGGGAGTGTTTTTGTTGCCCATGGTATAGAGCTGAAGAATGAAATTGTTTCTTTTGGTTGTCACTGTTTTAACATTGTAACACTGTTTACTGTTTGCCCCTCAACATTGTAAATTGTTCATTACCCTTGTTTTAATAAGCCTCCATATTGTAACTCAAACTCCATTTTGAAATGCTCACTCCATTTTGCAAAACCTTGCTGTAACCTTATTAGTTTAGTTTAGATGTGTGAATGATGTATGCATGAATAATGGAATCAGACTCCAGCCCCAGCCTGTCCTGATAAAGTTAAGTGCAAACACCAATGGCTGAAGATGCAGACAACAGCCCTGACAAAGTAAGAAGAGTCCACCCTTAAAGAAAAGAACAAAGGTACAATTAAAGCAAGATCAAAGTCAGGTCTAAGGCTGAAAGTCACGTCTGCAATTGACAGGTGATCAATCACACACCACCCAGAAGCAGCGTGACACAGCAAGACCTATAGACTCTTGATGCAAACTAAAAGCCTATTAATAAGATGGGTGAGATGGAAGACTTTGGGTAACAGTCTGCTGCCAACATCGAAGGGCAGTGGTGCATGCCCGACAGAGACCCAGCTCTTCCTCGGGCCTGGCTTTCCTGGCCAGTTAGCTGCCACGAGCTACGCATCCAAGCTGCGAAATCAAGCCATGGACTCAAGCTATGTTCAGGACTGGTAACTATCCAGCAGCTGCAGAACATTTGGGGGTGTGTGTATGTGTGTGCAGGTATTAGTATTAGCTATTGGTTATAGATCAAACTGTTATCATAATAAATGTGGCATCTTGCCTTGTCCCCTGAAATGATCCTGTGTAGTTTTAGCTGCATAACAGTGGCTGGGGGGTAGGAGAGCTAACTCCCAGCAAGAACAGACAAAGCTTCCTCAAACTTATAAGGGCAAGTGGTAGTAAGGTGCCTCACTAACCCAGGAAGTGTCACTTATATACAAGCATCCTGGTCATCAGCTAAATCACACACACATTTCATGAGGAACTCAGGCTACAGGAGCCTATCTTATATGTTTGAAAAGCTGGATTTCATCGAAATAGAGGGGAGTACATTACAAGGTAAAGAGAGCACCGGTATATTCAGGTGACTATGAATACCACATGAAAAGACATTCAAATAAAGACAAAAAAGCAGGTGGTAAATACCCTTCTAGGTTTTGGATTTCAGCACACGTCATACAAACAATGGATCAAACACATTCTGTCAAGAGGGACTCTGCACTTCAGAATCTGTATAACATTTTGATATATATGGGATCTTATTATCGGATAGAAAACAGAATCAGTAGACATGATAACAGGTCTGGAAAGCATTAAAGAGACACACAAACTACCCAGAAAGAGAGGCAACAGGAAACTCTAATGCGTCAGCGTCAATTAAACAATACTGTGTAAAGGAGAGCAGGTAAAGGCTGAAAAGGTTTTCATTGACCACTTAATGAGCAAAGGTGAAAAAATAGATGCCGATATGGGTTTAGGTAAAAACAAAGGGTTAGATCCTTTGCTGGGGTACATCAGTGTAATTTCATTAAAGTCAATGGAACTACACTGATTTACATGAACTAAGAATTGGACCGAACATAAATTAATCACATTTGGCCTGATCTTGCAGGCTTTCCGTACGCAAAACTCTTCATTCATGGAAATGGGAGCTTTGACTGCACAAGGATTGCAGGACTGGGCTTCACTTTTATCAAGCGAGTGTGTTTAAACTCTTCACCATTCCCAGTGAACGTTATATACTCTATCCCTGGTTCCACTATAAACAGGGTAACTTTCCAAGCTCCCCTTCAAGAATTCTAGTTTCTAAGCTATTATCTCCCCTCTCCTTTCACTTACCTTCTTCAACTCCTCCTGAACATTTTTGCCATTTTCTTCTGAGGACAAACTTTCCTTCTGGGTCTCCGATTCAGTTCTAGGCTCTGACTCCTGCTCTTCATCAGAAGAAGTTTCCTTGTCACTCATTTTAGCAGCTAGTTCAAATAACTCAGATTTAAGCTTTTCTTCAACAAGGTCTGTCTGGATTTTATGGTGTTGATCCTCACTGCTTATATCAGCTTCTGATAAATCCTCAGAAATCTACAATGAAAATCAAAATAGCAAAAAATTCAAATAAAGTGCAAAGAAAAGAAAATCAACAAGGTTTCTATAAAGGCTACATTTAAGTTCACAAATCATACAAATACACTTTACTCTGCAGGAAATCTAGAAAAATACCACAGTATGAATCTCTAGGCAGATAGATTTTTACTTCTTTGTAGAATATGCCCAGCATATTTACTTTCCGAAGACGATAATATTTCTCTTTTCTTCTCTTTTCCATATTACATGAAAAAAAAGCAACAGGTCCATAAATAATTAGCTCCCTCTGCGCAAATAATAAAACTCTCTCATATTATAGCACTCTTCATCAAAACACTGTACAAAGGAAACCCTACACCATCATCCTCAGAGTCATTTTACAGATGAGGAAACTAAGACAGAGAGGTGAAGTGGCTTGCACAAGGTCACATGTTCAGTGGCTGACTTCCAGTCCTGTCTCCTAGCCAGGTCCTCTGACTCCCAGCCTGGTGCACTATCCACGGGTCTACACTGCTTCTTTAAGAATTATTGGAAACAAGTTCAACCTTTAGATGCATGTTTTGTTAGAGTTTGATCCTGAAAGGTGCAGAGCACTCATAGTTCCAGTTAGTTACAACGGCAGTCTTGGTGCTTAGCACCTGTTAGGATAAGGCCTTAAGTCTGGGGACAAAATGGAAAAAGGAGAAATCCCCTTATGTAGTTATACATACTTCTGCTAGGATGTCTGCCCCACATTTTACAAAATGGAGACACTTCTAAGCACTGAAAGCTATTATTAAAAAATGGAACTTTTCATCTCTTCCAGTAGGGATAAGAAGAAATATCAGATCACAATTCCCCAGTACTAAGGATCCATCTACACTTCAAGCTGAGGTGTGATTCCCAACATGAGGAGATATACTTGTGCTAGCTCTCATCCGGCTAGTGCACTAAAAATAGCGGTGAATGGGCTAGCTGCCCCAAGCATGTACCCATCCAACATACTCCAGTTGCTAGCCCCTCCCATGGTTTGTGATGCCACGGCTATGTTCTGTTTTTAGTGCACTAGTTCTATCAGAGCTAACCCAAGTATGTCTTCTGGAGCTGGGAATCACACTCCTAGCTCAAATTGTAGACATAGTCTAAGTGTCAGGAATTCTTTGAAAAAGAACAGTCATGATCTAAATGTCTGGGGAGAGAAGACAAAGAACGCAGATTCTAATCCACAAGCAGCAACTGCACAGCACTTGGCATAAGTAGATGATTGATGGCAACTCTAAGAAAGGAAATAATATAGATTATGAAACTAAGAAAACCAAGCTAGGCAATCTTATTTACCTGGTGCTCTCCCACTGACAGGACTGGAGAATGCCAGGGAGATTAACAATCTGTATTCTTCATTTCCATTCATAAGAAACAGAATAGTAGATTTGTTTTGTGCAGCTAGTTTGTCTGCACTCCCAAATGCAGTATTCCCTGGATGTATCTACCACTTGGAAATCTAAAAACTATGGTAATTTTGACATTTCCCTCATAACTTGACCAGTTATGCTTTGTCACTCATGATGGAAATCTTATTTTTCTATGGAGCTCTTTCACAATTTTGTACCTGCCATTATTTGTGAGCACAAATTAGATCAAGCAGCTCTCTAACTACTAATGCAAATCAGGCAGCTGGACATTTAAATGTTATAATTTGCACCCACAAAACTGGAGGTTGTTTCTGAAAATTAGGATCAGGGTACCACTGTTGCTGCAAAAATGGCTGCCACAATAGAAGGGGACTCCATTTGGATTTAATGGATTTACATTAATTTTTCCCCAAAGCACTAATTTTTGCACAGTGAATAGTTTTCTCATCACTTGAGCTTCCAAATTGTTCTGAACAAGATGCAAATGTTTCCACTCTATCTTTACAATGTTACAACAGAACTTTCAGTATGTTTAAAAAACTTTTCTTCCAACCCTTTAATTCAAATTCCTTCTCCTCTCCCTGATCCGAAGACTTACACAGCACTTGCTCTAATGGCACCTCTTAGGAAAATGTCAACAGGAAGGGTGAACGATACAGAAATTGTGCAGAAATATTTTGCATGTTTGTCAATAGATTTGCAATGGAAGGCGTAGACTCATATTGTCTCAACAATCAGAGTTTGTTGCTGAATTCCTGAATTTGAAGCTCGGAATAGTGACAGATATAATTAATTTGGGGCTAGGCAGTGTGGTGAATCATTGCACTAATATTTCAAGTATGCAGATCTCTTTTCAAACACTGGTTAAGAGCTGATGTGAGACATCGGTGGTCTCCATGTACATAGAGACTGGAGAATTTTGTATTACAAAGCCATCACAGGATTCTCCACAATCTAATCAAGAAAGGCCAAAACTGAAATTTCACAAGGTACTGCCTGTTAGGACTGAGGCACAGTGGCAAAGCAGGTCTGAGGGAGGATTTCAAACTAAGACTTAACTTAAGACTGCGAGTCTTTCATTGAGATCACAGAAGTCACGGATTCTGTGAGTTTCTGGGACTGCCAGGACTTCTGCAGCGGATGGTGCGGGTGACCCGAGGGCTGCCCAAGCAGCTGCACTGGCTGCTGCTTGGGAGGCCCCAGGCAGCTGGTCCCAGTCGCTGCCCCAGAGCAGTTGCACGGTCCCGGACTGTCCCCCACCCCCAAGCAGCAGCGATGGGTGCCTGGGCCACCCTCCTCAACAGCAGCACCCCGGGCCACACCCCTCTTTCCCCCCAAGCAGCAGCGGCGCCAGGGATCCAGGCTGCCCTCCCTTGAAGCAGCAGTGCTGGCGCGCTGGGCTGCCACCCCACAGCAGCAGTGGTGGCGTGCCGGAGTCCCCTCTCTCCCAGTGCAGCAGCACTGTCTGCTGGAGTGCACCCTCCCCAGCACCTGGAGCACCCTGGACCCCCCCAGAGCACCTAAGATTTAGTCAGGGATATTTATAGTATAAGTCATGGACAGGTCACAGGCGTGAATTTTTGTTTATTGGCTGTGACCTGTCCATGACCTTTACTAAAAATATCTGTGACTAAATCATATACTATCCCAGCACAAGCCAGTGCTATTAAATCCTAATATTCAGGGGCACCAAATTCACAAATTAGTTTAAAGAATCCATATTGAGGTTGACTGGACCACATGTCCTCTTGATACTGAAAATACTACACCAGCCTTTCAAATCAAGAACTGCAGCACTTAAAACACTTGCTCTCTAAAGACCTGATCCAAAGTCCATTGAAATTAGTGGGAGTCTTTCTAGGGACTCCCATGTGCATTGCATCAGGGCCTAGCAGAGCAATTCAACCAACTAGCCCACAGGGGTATTGTCTTCATTAGGGAGATAAAAGGGTGTGTGTAAGTTGAGCTGTCTAACTTGTTTTCACTAGAATTTACTTCCTGTCAGCTGACTTCACTTAAGGACACCTTTTTCCCCCCTAGTGAAGATACAACCTCAGAGGATTGAGTTTGTTGAGATCATGGATGTAGCTATGCTTGCTGTGTAGGGTTGCCAATTTTTCCTGGAGATTTAATCACATCACATAATCTTTAATTAAAGATTAATCTTTAATTCATGGAGACTCCAGGCCAATCCTGGAGGGTTGGCAACCCTATGCAGTGCCATCCTTCCCCTGCCCAGACTGCTGCTTTCTTGTGAGTAGCCGCCTGAGTATTTATATTTGTGTCAATGCCAGAGGAATTATGGTCCAATGTTGTACACTGGGGTCACTCTGTTGTTTGTAGACTTCTTGGCTGTAACACTGAGCTTTTAACACAGTTACAGTGAAAGTTTTGCGATGGCATGATGCATTTTTCTGTTTTTTTGTTTGTTTTTTTTTTAAATCAACTGAATTCTTAGGGCAGGTCACTTTGAGGGCCTTGTCAACATTAACCAGGGCCAGTGCTTCCAATAGGCAACCCTACGCAGTCACCTAGGGTGCCAGGATTTGGGGGAGTGGCATTTTGTGCGCTCCCCACGGGGTGCATAGCAGCTTCCGGTTCTGCTCCTGTCGCGCTGCCGAAGAAGGACCTTCTGCCGACGTGCCACGGAAAACAGCGGCAGGCAATTGAGCAGCTCAGTGACTGCCGCTGTCGCCTGCGGCATTTCGGCAGAGGGTCCTTCTTTGGCGGCAGCTCACCCCTGCCCCACCTCCTCCCCGAGCACGCTGTGGCTGCTTCACTTCTCCTGCCTCCCAGGCTTGCAGTGCAATCAGCTTAGGCGCCACAAGCCTGGGAGGCGGGAGAAGTGAAGCAGCCGTGGTGTGCTCGGGGAGGAGGCGGAGCAGGGGTGAGCTTGGGCGGGGCATTCCCCTGCATGCTGCTCCCCCCCCTTACTTGCTGCAGGCAGCCCTCCCTGCGCTTCTCTGCCCCAGCTCCCTCCGCCTAAATGCTAGCGGCGACCCGGGGCGGCCGAAGATCCAGCTGCCACGGTCGCTGCGGAAGAAAATGGCACCCCCCAAATCCCAGGGCCCTAGGCAACTGCCTAGTCACCTAAATGGGTTGCACCGGCCCTGACTGAAGGTCACATGGAAAATGAGGGCCAATTATCTAAATGAGGGCAAAGACATTATATAAAATGTTCACTTTACCGGTTACTTTTCAGTGTTTGTTCGCACTTAGAAGGACCATATTTCCAATAAATGAATCACAAGTGCCATCTAGTGGGGCTTGAAATTCAGAGCACACACTGTATCCTGCCTTCATTTACAGCAGGGGTAGGTACCCTATGGCACGAGTACTGAAGGCGGCACGCAAGCTGATTTTCAGTGGCACTCACACTGTGTGGGTCCTGGCCACCAGTCCGGGGGAGTCTGCAGTTTAATTTAATTTTAAATGAAGCTTCTTAAACATTTTTAAAGACTTATTTACTTTACATACAACCCGGACCGGCGCTAGGGTTTTGAGCGCCCGAGGCAGACGGCAATTTCGCCGCCCCGCGTGCTGGTCCCGCGGCTCCGGTGGAGCTGGCGCAGTGGTGCCTGCGGAGGGTCCGGTGTGCCTGTGGGTGGTCCACCGGAGCTGCGCGAGCAGCCGACCGTCCGCAGGCATGACTGCGGCAGCTCCATCTGAGTCGCGGATCAGCGGACCGCCAGCAGACACCACTGTGGCAGCTCCACAGGAGCTGCCTGCTGCCCCCTCCAGCAGCGCCCTGACCCAGGGGACACCTTGGGCTGACGGCTGCCGCGGTGGCACCCTGACTTCCTCTCTGTCCTAGCAGCAGGGCTGCTCAACCATTTAAAAAAAATTTGGGGGCGCTTTTTGGTGCCCCCAAATCTCGGCACCCTAGGCAACCGCCTAGTCCGCCTAAATGGTTGCACCGGCCCTGCATACAATAAAAGTTTAGTTATATATTATAGACTTATAGTAAGAGACCTTCTAAAAACATTAAAATTTTTACTGGCACGCGAAACCTTACATGTGAGTGAATAAATGAAGACCCGGCACACCACTTCTGAAAGGTTGCTGACCCCTGATTTATAGCTTTGTCAAGCTAGCATAGAACTATATGACAAGATTTTAATTAATGGATAATTCCATTTTATAAGAGCAGTAGCTGACCTCATAATGAAATTAGGTCAAATAAATCTAAAGCAATCAAGGTACTGTAGTTTTCATCATACAAGGTTCCCAATGGAATTAAACACCGTTATTATTCCCCTCAAAATATAAAGTGAAGTTAAGGTTGAAGATTCATATAAGTGGTTTGAGTGTATACAATTTTTCAAGACTATTAGTTAAAAATAGAATTAGAACCCAGACGTAAGGTTGTACTTCCCAACCAAGACAGCCAAATTATCTTAAGTCTGCTCTGTAGAGATACTAGCCTACCATATTACTTCCTCTGCTGTTAGGCTATTGGAAATGTGGTCAACAGTACACAGATTTCATCATTTGTTTCATACTAATTTCTAATACCAAGTATGATGATTTCTCATGCACAAACTTTTGTTTTTTGCATGCAAGTGCACCAGTGTCATGATTTGTGCACATAAGCATTGTGCACAGCTGGGAGAGACCAGCAAAGCAGGTCCTGGTTTTGTTTTTTTCTCCCATGAAGTGGCAAAAAAAATTAAACGTGAGAAGACTTTTTGAACTGTGGTGAACCTTATTTTTAGGGTCTGGTTTCCAGACTAACAGTAGTTTCTTCAGCTAATTCAGTTCTGATTTTATCACACAAATTCTGGCTTACTAATTTGAAAGCTGATATAGGATTTTAAAATGGATTTTAGAGAACCAGTGTGGAGATGAGAATCAGTCTTGTAATGGGAACTCAACTCAGTTGCAACCTTAATCATGAAATGACTGCAGTTGTTCCATCATTCCTCTGCTCACAATATTACTGCTTCATAAACTCAGAATTGTGTGGCTCCTAAGAACAGAGATATAAAAAGGTCAATTTTTCTTTTCAGTGTAACTGATGGGATAGCAAGGTGGATTATGACCTTATGATATTTTACAATTAGGAAAAAAACCCGACTTTTTGAACTGAGAATCAAATCTTATTCCATGATGCAGGTAATAATGGTCAATAAATCAATATCTATTATTATACCATGAAAGGACAGGAAAAAGCAGCATTTCTTCATTGTTATGTGGATCTGATCAGCTATTTAGTTTCTGATTTTCAGACAACTATTTTTGAGAAGGAGAGCACTGTCTATGGCTTCAATAACACTTCTCTTTATAATACCAGCACATGAAAACTCATTACTGATGTAAACCTCTCAAAACAAAGCTAGAAGCTGTACACCCCAATCTCCTTCAATTTATGCTCTGCAGTTTCTGAAGTGTTTATGTTAGATGGCTCTTCAGCTTCAGACTCAATCACTTCATTGGTATCAGTGCATCCCTTTTGGGATTGTACAGATTTCTGAAATTCCTCTAATCTCATTTTTTAAGCAATATAGACTAAATCTGGTTCATTTTTCTTCATACTGTAACTCAGATCCCAAGTCCCCTGAATTATTTTTATTGCCCCCCACTAGATTTTTTCAATCCCAGCAATGTCCTCCATAAAAATGTTTTATTATAATTGCACTCGCCATGCTCCACTTGATCAGACGCTCTCTAGTGCCAGGGATTTGAGTAACTCTTTTCCGAGAGCATGAACCACATTTATGAGAAATAAGCCAAACATATGCAAATTATTTTGCATTTCTTTACTCACTTCCTCTACATTTTGTTTGTCTCCCTCATTTTTATTGCAAACAAATATTACTACACCAGGGTGATTTGGGGCCAGATTCTGCATCTGCCTGCATTGGTGTGCTGGGGGTGGGAAGGCACTACAAGCCCTTCCTTGCCTTGCACTCCTGTATAGAGGACGAACCAGAACCCCACATTTTGCACTCTGTAAGCAGCACTGGTACAGGGACAAGGGACATGGAAAGGACAATGATTTTCTGCACTGGCTGGATATCTGAAGCACATATTGCACCCTAATAAAGAGTACAGCCCAGGGTCCCCAGAGGTTTGCAGGCAAAACGTCTCCAGGAATGGTCAGCGGTGCTCAGTGACTTTAAAGATTCCATTGACACTTACATACAGGGCCTTAAAACACACACACACACACACACGTAAAACAAGTAATGGGAAGAAGATAACATTCATAGATTCAAAGGCCAGAAGGGGTCACTGTGATAATATAGTCTAACAGGGGCCAGAGAACTTCCCCAAATTATTCCTACAGCAGATCTTTTAGAAAAACATCCAATCTTGATTTTAAAGTTTTCAGTGATGGAGAATGCACCATGACTCTTGAGAAGTTCAGTGTGATATAATTCGGGTTAAATGACTAGGGCATGGCTATAATTAAGGCTACAACTATGTCACGAAAGTCACGGAATCCATGACTTCTAGAGACCTCAATGACATTTTCTGCTTCATATGGTTGGAGCTGTCAGCCAGTGGGGGTCCCAGAGCTCTGAATTGCCATAGGCAGGGGTCCCCCGCAGCTCCCAGCTGCCAGCCCTAGAGCTCCGAGACGTGAAGGAGACCTCTGCAGCTCCGAGACGTGGTGGGATGCTGCAGCTCTTAGCTGCCAGCCCTGCAGCTCCCAGCCGCAGTGGGTGGCCTCTGCAGCTCCCAGCCTCCAGCCCTGAAGCTCTGAGCCTCCATGTAGCTCCCAGCCGCCATGGGCAGTGGGGGGACCCCGCAGCTCCCAACCACTGTGAGCAGCAGCCGTGGTGGGTGCTGGACCCCCCACTTGCCATTTTGTCACAATTCTTTTTAGTAAAAGTCATGGACAGGTCACAGGTTTCTGTGAATTTTTGTTTATTGTCCGTGACCTTTACTATAAAAAACGTGACAAAATCTTAGCCTTAGCTATAATGTCCCAGTAAAGAATGCCTATGTCTGTCAATCGTGCAAAGGAACAGAGTAGACACAGAACATGTCTGCAAGACATACTTCAGTAGTTAACTAATATTATAAACCTCTTGGGACACTGAGCTCTGAGCATAGGCTATGTCTACACTAAAGCCTATGTCAGCAAAATTTATATCATAGACTTATAGACTCATAGGTCAGAAGGGACCAATATGATCATCTAGTCTGACCTCCTGCACAAGGCAGGCCACAAAACCCTACCCATACACATTTATAACAACCCCAAACCCATGACTGAGTTATTGAAATCCTCAAAATTGAGATTTGAAGACCTCAAGCTGCAGGGAATCCACCAGCAAGCGACCCATGGCCCACGCTGCAGAGGAAGGCGAAAAACCTCCAGGGCCACTGCCAATCCGCCCTGGAGGAAAATTCCTTCCCGACCCCAAATATGGCGATCAGCTAAACCCTGAGCATGTGGGGTGACATTATTCCACCTCCCCGAGCAACATAAGTTACATTGACACAAGCATTCACATGCACAGCGCTATGTCGGCAGGAGAGTGTCACCCACGGACATAGCTTATGCCGCTCACAGGGGTGGTTTTTTATGCTTCATGAGACATGCTGAAAGGGTGCAACTGTATCGGCACTATGTTGTGACTAGTGGAGCAACAGGCCTTCTATCAGAGATAAGGGCTAGAGGTGTAAACACGCAAACCAAATAATACCTGCAGAAACAGAACGATTGATCGAGAGAGTCAGAAGAGTGGAGCTGATTGCTAGCCTCCTTACGAAGAGAGGGATGGGGAGAAGAAATGGTTCACTTCCTTGATTCAGTCACACCATCCTGCTACGTTAGCAGATGACCTAACCATGGAATTTATGTTAATTTCTCTTAAATACCTGTGACAGGATGCAGGGAAACTACCTGGTCCCTAATAAACAACGGGGTTGAAACCAAGTCTGCTTGCCCCTTGCCTTACTCAGGTGTAAGAGTGACTACTTGGGAGACTGCCTTTGGGACAATTAGGCCCCACACTGGACTCCAGTCACATGACTGGTATGATTTCCTGTTTAGATTACATTATTTTACTTCCTTGTTATAAAAACTGTCCTTTGAGGAAAGACTTTGCTCTCTGCAAATCTGCTAATTATTTCTGAACTTGAGTCATTACATTCTGTCAGTTTACAATTTTCTCTCTTTTTGTTATGAATGACAACATCCTTATAAAAGCAGCATGGAAAGAGATACCCACATGAACAATGCCTAAATACAATACAGTGGGAAATTAAAAACAGCCATTACTTGGATTATAATTCAGCAACAGCCCATAGTTTTTACATTCCTGTCAACAGCAATCCACACCAGTGTTCTCCGTTAAAAAGATGTTTGCCAGCAGTTATCCCACAATATTATTTGAGATAGCTCACCTATTTCCCATTCCAAGAAGAGTGAAAAAGGTAGCTACGCACATACCACTGTGTGCTAAATGTTGGGAAATTCTAATTCTTTTAATAGCAACCTCTGTACTGTACTGTACTACTAATGCCACTGTATCGCCTGGAAGTGATGGGGAACAAAGTGATGAATATACAGGAAAGACCAATAACAGTTTATGCATCACATTGCCTTCTACTCAATTCTGATACACCTGAGGGATAAAAAACTTGAGTGTGCTTTCTCTCGTGGATATGATCAATGCATTGCCATGAGAGAGCGAGTCTGAGCTGATTTTGTAAAGTGCCTTCTAGTACTGTACAGTGTTCACAGATTAAGGCCAAAAGGGACGATCGTGATAATGTGGACTGACTCCTGTATAACACTGGCTGCAGAACTTCCCCAAAATAATTCCTAGAGCAGAGATTTAAAAAAAAACATCCAATCTTGATTTAAAGATTGCCCGTGATGGTGAATTCACCAGGACCCCTGGTAAATTGTTCCAATGGTTAATTACCCTCACTGTTAAAAATGTACCCATTATTTCCGTCTAAATTTGTCTATCTTCAAATTTCAGTCTTTGGGTCATATTATACTGTTCTCTGCTAGACTGAAGAGTCCATTAGCAAATATTTGATACCTTTAGACTGTAATCAAGTCACCCCTTAACCTTCTCTTTGTAGAGCCCTGCATGGATACACAATTTATATCCCCGGATGCGGATATCCATGGATATAAAGTGGATATCCATGGAGCTGCAGGGTAACAACGAGCGAGACCAGCAGGGCCATGGCCAGCGATAGGTCCAAGAACCGCAGCAGCGAAAGCAGCAGCGTGTCAGGCCGCCGCTCACAGGAGCCAGCACCCAGCCCTGGCAGCTCCTCCAGCCTGGCTGTACCGTCCCCCAGCCCTGCCTACTGGGGCAGACACCAGGCTCACTGGCAGCTGTGCCTAGTCACACTAGTGTGTGCAAGCAGCTCACGTGCTCCCGAACAGGAGTTGCACATTGCTGCAGCTTAACATGCTGCTTGCAGGACCCCGCTAGAAACACACTCACTCAAGTGATGATTCCTCATTACAATTACATTTTGAGATCTATCAGTTAGCCAGCTTTTAATCTATTTAATGTTTGCCATGTTAACCATATATTGTTTTAATTTTTAATGGAAAAGTTATTGTAGTATTAAGCCAAATGTTTTACAGGAGCCTAAGTATATTACATCAACATTATTATCAACCAAACTTATAACATCATAAAAAGATAAGTTAGTTTGACAGGATATATTTTCCATAAACTAATGTTGACTGCCATTAATTCTTTATTAATTGAGTCCCATATCAGCCGCTCCATTGTTTTGCCCAGGACTGATATCAGATACACAGGCCTATAATTACCTGGGTTGTCATATTTACCCTTTTCAAATATTGGCACAACATTGGCTTTCTTCAGGTCTGCTGAAACTTCCCTGCTGTTCTAAGACTTATTGAAAAACAACAGTAACTGTCCACTGAGCTCCTCGGCCAACTCTTTTAAAACTATTGGATGCAAGTTATCCAGACCTACTGATTTAACTACATCTAACTTTAGTAGATACTGTTTAACAGCCTCCTGAGATATTAGCGGAATGGAAAGAGCGTTATCATTGTCATATGATGAGACTGCATCGTCTATTTTTCCCCAAATACAGAACAGAAACATTTACTGAACACTTCTGCCTTTTCTGCATCATCACTGATAATTGTAACATTTCCATCTAGTAATGAACCAATACTATTGTCAGGATTCTTTCTGTTCCAATATACTTAAAAAACTCCTTTGTATTGTCCTCCTCTCTGCTGGCCATAAATTTCTGCTTGTGTCCCTTTGCTTTTCTTATCAATTTTCTCCAACTGCTAGTTTCTTATTTATATTCATCGCTATCAACTTCTCCTTTCTTCCATTTGTTAAATTGTATTTTATTCTTTTTATAGCTGCCTTCACTTCCCCTCTAAGCGAGATCAGTTTTTAAACCAATATGGCGTTCTCCCTCAATTGTAGTTTTGGGGAATTTAATAAAATGTTCTAAAACAATTATCAATTATAATTCATATTTTCCTGATTTAACTTTTCCTCCCAGCTAATTTGACTCATAACTATTTTCAGCTTTGTGAAATTGGCCCTTTTAAAGCACCAAGCATATATATTGCTGGTTTGGACTTTATTCTGTTTGCATATTATAAATAGACTAAGTCATGAATACTTGTATGTAAACTACCATTAATTTTTAGTTACGTGATCAGTTCTTCTTTATCTGCCAAGATGAGGTCCTAACGTAGAATTACCCTGTGATGATTGCAACACTTAAGTCAGGTTGAATCAGGAAGTTGTCGTCTATGATATTTTGAAATTCCAAGGATGTTTTAGTACTGGAAGCCTGAGACCTCCAGCATATGTCCCTCAAATAGAAGTCCCTCATGACCACACAATTTTTCCCCTACAGATTATACATAGGTACTTAAGGAGCTGGTCATCCTGCTCCCTAGTGGGATTTGGTGGTCTGTAGCACATATATACAAGACCCCACTTTGTGCTTTACTTCTTAGGCCATTCTAGATCATCTTCTGAGTTACCAGGAACTCAGAAACACATAATGCCATTTTTGACAAAGTGTGCCACTCCCTGCAACCCCTTTGGCTTGCTCAATCCTTCCTATATAAGCAAATGTAGTTACCTGGTTTGTGCTCAAATTCTTCCTGTGGGTTTTTGTGTGATTTTTTCCTTCACTTAATTCTTCGGAGACAAGTTTGCTCTTTCTCCACCTTTTAGACCTCTTTTCTAAATCATAATGGACTTCCTCAGTCTCACTGCTATCTGAATACTCTAAACTGTCAGCCTGTGGATTGAAATTTACATCCAGTTCTCCATGTAAATGTCCTTTTTCCACTATGGGTTTGTCATTCTGAGTTCTCCTTTGTAGCCAGGGAAGTTTGCTAGATTCTCTAGCCTCCTTTGAGGAATTTACTGAAGATGTCTCAGAATCAGAGTACAGCGTCTCTGTATTGGTGTATAGCCCAGAGGAAGGGGAGGTCACTGGATGGTACGGATCACTGCCATAAGCCCATTCAGTATTGCACTGGGAATCAGTATAATAAGACTCCTCGGACAACTGCTTGGGCCTCCGACGGAGCTTGTTCAAGCCCACATTCCAGTCATAGTCATCCTCGCTGTCCGAGCCCATCTCGTCATAAGCAGACACAATACTAGATTCATTCTCCAAAGCTTTGAATACTTGGCTCTTTGGTTTGACAAGCATTCGAGGGCGAGGCAACGTAATGCTCTGCAAAGCCACCCAGTTACCATCAGTGCTTTGTAAAACAGGAGGTGGACCTGTGAAATTAAAACAAGAACAAATTGCCTAATTATTATTATTATTATTATTATTTATTTCAGTTTGACAGGCTGACTTTTGCACAATCAAATAAGGATTTTAGCAGCGACTAGCCATTTCAGGTTTGTCTGTGCAGCAAAACTGGTGGGCTAGCGAGCTGAGTACATACCCAGGGTCCTTGCCAGGCTTGTCTACCCATTGCTGAAGCACCCACCATGTTGTCTTTATTGCTGTTGCTACCTATACTGTCTGGATTCAAGCTAGCTGGAGTAGGCTAGTCTGTGCACAGCTTCTGCTGTGTAGACATATCCTTTATGATGGGACCCGCACAAAATAACAGACATCAATGAACATGTGGTTTGGTATATAGATTTTATCGTACCCCCAATCAGGGATCCTCCCAATTATCCCATTTTAATCAGAAGTCACCACAGAATTCTGTGGGGACAGCTCTTTAAAATATATGTGACAATAGGGTCCAAGGTTAGGCTATACAGCCTGTGTTTCAGGCTAACCTAAAATTCAGAAAAGAAAAATATGCAAGAAATACTACCTATCTACTCAAACTGTAAAGCGTACATTGCTTCTAAACATAGACTCCATTGTCAACAGGACATAAAATGTCTTTTAATGGTCAGCTTGAACATCTGATGGTTCATTATTCATATTTCTCATAATGACTGTAGAACTAAACAGTATTGTGGATTTGCATACTCTTCTTAGCATACTGATTCAAATATCTGCCATACAGATTTCTTTCAGAGGCACAATTGACTGTTCAGGTTAACCATTAGAAAGCCATAGATACAAGCTACAGGTAGAGCATTACTGTTCTAACTTTTTAAACCATATTTTTTACATGAACAGTTACATTTAAAATATTGATATTTTTATGTATCTTTATGTATTTTTCTCTTTTCAATTTATGTCTGTAAATATATGGAACTCAAGATCATAAATTTTATTTGGCACTCTTATTTTCCCATCACAGAACATAATTATGGAATAAATATGCCATACAGTAGCCATGCTTTGAGTTTTGGAACAATTTTTCCCTGAAGCATAAACAAAAATACAAACAAAAACAAAATAAAAAACAAAACCCCCAGAACACTCTACCAACAAAATGATAATTAAACTGATAAGCTCTGTCAGGCTTTTTATTTTTAATTATTCATTTATTTAAATCTCTTTGGCCTGTTTTTACTCCCAAATTTTATGTTAATTCAAAGAAATTGAGTAAGTGCCCCAGGAAGTAATTCTGCTTCTTGTAAACAATTTTTGAAGATCTAAATCTGTTGACAGGTTTGGCTGTTTAGCTTAGACCTGGCTTAATATGGACCAAGAACATTTGCCTTCTTTTATCGCCACAGAAAAATTAAAAATTTGTTACAAAAGGGGTGATACCTGTTGGTGCAGTGTAAGAAAATTAACAAAGATCCAATACCATAAAGTTAAATGTGAAACCAGTGCAACCCATATGGTGTGGAAGGAGTTTGTTTTCCCTCCTCAAATACTGTAGCAAGACAATGCAAGGTCTAGCAGGCCCCAGATTTGTACTACTGTTTGCCCCTGGGGAACACTTACACATGCAGATGTAACATCTTACAGACAGAGTTGCTGGTATGTGGGTTGACTCTGGGGGAACAATCTCCAAATTGCACAGTACAGTTGAGACACTGGGATGTTGGTAAAGTAAAAACCGTCTATGCTGATAACAAGTATTGTGTGGTGGCTAAAAAGAACCACTTCTGGTATGGACCAGAGAATGTTATTTTAATTAGCCTCTGTTCTGTTTGACAATTATATTTCCTGTGGTAATAAATATTTTGTTTGTATTTTGTACCAATTTTTTATAATGTAATTAAAATAAAAGCAAAATAAAAATATGTGTTAAAGACAAACTACGCCTGCAATGTAAAATCACACCCTAGTGGGCGATACCATAGGAGGCGAGCTTCTACGGCCTGCTTCGTACTTTAAGCCGCGTGTTAATAGTAATTTGAATAATTACAATTACTATGGTCTTAAAAGTGTGTTGCTGAGTAATAAACTTAAAAAAAGAAAGAACAGAAAATAAAAACTATAATGCAAATAAAACAAATGCTAATATAAAAAGGAAAAAAATAAAACCAGTGAAATGTAGTCTTGGCTTGACATGAGTAACTGGACACAGGTAAGGCCTCATTTCTTGGGAGACAAGATTAGGAAGGTAAATGGATCATCAGGCTAGAAACAGAATGACTGTACTACCTAAGATAAGAGGGAACACCAGCAAACCATTTACAATGGACAAGATAACAATGGATAAGCCTGGAAAGTAAAATGAGGTAATGAGTAAGTTGTTCAGTGACTGTGTGCTGTACAGGGATTGGTTTCTACAAAGTGACCAAGCCAATCCCAGAACTTGATGCAATGAATACTAAACGGAATATATTGTGTTAATGCATATAAAGGAAGAGGTCTGTTGTGTAACTTTGAATGTGTGGTACGTCCTATATCCACCCCATGCTTGAGTCTGATCAGTTCAGTACAGCTTTGCTGTCTGCCAAATAAAGGAACCTGAGTGACAAGACTGGTGTTGAACCGAATGTGTCTCGGGGGAACCCCAACATTCAATGCTTAACTAATTAAATCCAAACAAGTTGTACTTCTTCCCATTGTCCCAAAATACATATAAAGTTCATGCTCATTTGTTTTGAATAGCTGCTGCCTGCCTGTGGCACAGCTGAATTTGTTAAAATTTATTTTAGTTGATTAGAAAAGTGAAGTATGTTAGCTGATTAGCAGGGGGAAGGCAACAACATACAGAGAAGTTACTTACAACGAGCAACATTGACTTTATCCTTCCAGCTAATGGTGTCAAATGCTGTTTATTAGAAACCTCTTTGATATAAATCAAAAGGCACTTGGCTGACATAACAAAAGACATGAGGCACAAATTGTGACGTCACTGGTGCCTTACATTATGAATTATTTGTGTAAAAATAAGAATGGCCCGAGAAATGAGCTCAGTGTGGAACCGGTCATTTGTAAATGAAAATTCAGAGCCTGCTTCTGTGCCACCTGTCCCTTGTGCAGTCATTTACATCTGTACAAAGCAGTTGCAAAGGAGATGTAAACACTACTAATTTAGGGCTAGTCTACACTGGCAATGCTAAAGTGCTGCCATGGCTTGTGTAGTCATGGCAGAGCACTAGGAGAGAGCTCTCCGAGCGCTCTAAAAGACCCATCTCCATGAGGGGCATAGCTCCCAACACTGGTGCACTGTTTACACTGGTGCTTTACAGCATTGAAACTTGTTGCGCTCAAGCGGGATGTTTTTTCACACCCCAGAGCGAGAAAGTTGAAGAGCTGTAAATTGCCAGTGTAGAGAAGGCCTTAGAGTGGTTGAGATTTACACTCACTTTTCACAGGTATAAGTAACTAATCGAGGTGCATGGCAGTGGGGAATCAGGCCAGTGGTGTTTACTACTACTCCTCTAAGCTACTGGTTGAGATCCTCTTGGATTTTGTGTGTTTTAACAAAAAGCTGCAAACCAGGGCAGGCGGGTTTACTGCACAAATTCATGTGATACCTATTAAATATAAAATAGCCTCTATGGGACACTCATGTTTTATCTCAACTGTGAACTCAGATGACAAACAGGAACTAGTCTGAGCAAGGGACTCTTGGAAAGGAATTGTATCAACTTGGCACTAAGCTATGGTTAAGTAATTACTGAGTACTAAATGACTGTGTAGTTGACTTCAGTGGGACTTAAGTGGGTGCTTAAATTTAAGCACATGCTTAAATGCTTTGCTAAATCCAAGGCTTGGACTGGAATCCTACGCATAAGAATAACACTTTCTATGTGAATGACAAGAGGTTATTTGGAGCAGACCTTAACACAGCAATGAATATTTCATTAGCTCACTGCTTACTATTACTTTATTGTTATTTTATGCACCAAGGGCCAAATTCTGAAGTCCTTATTTAGGGAAAACTAGTAGTATCATAATTAGTGCCATTGTTTGATTATTGTTGCCATACGGGGCATCACAAGGTAGTGCAGGCTTTTTCTTTTTCCATTTAGTGCTTGACCCTGCTCTCAGTGAAGTCAATGGGAATTTTGCCACTGACTTCAATAGGAGCAGGACTGGGTGCTTACTTCAAGTTTATTTGTTCAACAGGAAAAACAGAAGCAGGTGTCATATTGGTACTATAAATATTTACTTGTTTCATTCAGTCTGTCCACACTTTTCCAGCTAGGTAACGCAGACAGTTTGTGTTCCCTCTGTCTCCTGACTAGGCCTTTCTGCTGCCTCCAAAGAATCTCAGGCATAGACGACGCTAGGTCCAGATCTTTGCTTGGTGTATCTTCACTAGTCAGTGAGAATGCAGACTGAGACCTCTGTTGAAATAAAATTCAAAGAACATTATCTAAAAATAGTCGTAGCCAACTGTTGAAGTATTAATTCCAATTAGCAGTAAACAGTAACATTCTGATAATTGGATAAGTGCATGTCAAAGAAGTGTAAGGAAGTCGGCCTGAGAATGGAATTTTATTAGTGCAAAACAACATTCTCGGGCTTGGATAGCATGTTTACATGCATT
The DNA here is from genome assembly GCF_003597395.2 of Chelonoidis abingdonii. NCBI lineage: Eukaryota > Metazoa > Chordata > Testudines > Testudinidae > Chelonoidis > Chelonoidis abingdonii. Next base: position 87,573,764 of record NC_133770.1, read on the forward strand.
TAAAATGCAATTGCTTCCTGTGAGGAAGGCAGGGAATTGTTTGTATTGCTAGGCACAAGATTAAAAGTAGTTACCCAAGGTGAAGCCATATAAATTTGCCAGTTTGGGAGTACTGCTTGAAAGCATCAGTCCACTTACATGTTAGCCAGGGACGAGCCCAGAACAGTAATACAGAACATTCTGATGCATTGCTTCCAGTGGCGCCAAATTGAAGAGGTTAAAAAAAAAAAGAAAAGAAAATAGAACAGAAAAAACAAAATAAACCTGCATCTCAAGCAGCTTTAATTCTTGGATTCTTCTGCCTGCCAGGGAATACACATAAACAAGAGCAGAACAGAGCGGGATCCAGCCAATGGATTCCACAAATTGTGTTTGCTACCCATTTCTAACACAGAGTGTTATAGCATATCATTCAAAGGGAGTGTAAGTTATGAGACAAGGTACTACTGAGATGGAACCCTGATTCCATATCTGTGAGGAAAATGTTTTCTTTAGGAACCATATAAGTAGGTCAGTGATTTTAGTTCATGTTTAGCCACAGCACCAGATAATGGCATTATACAACAGTGGGGGGTAGAGTGAGGGCCCAATGAACCAAATGAGAAAGCAAAATGAAATATAAAAGCATATACAACCCTCTTATTTTTTAAACAACCATTTCTTTTGAGGGTTGGTGGGATACTAGCACACTCTGCTAGAAGTTTTAGATCTTCAGTCTTAATATTAGGTTTGTGGCTCTATTTAAGCATCCAAATGTTGCCTCATTTTCAGAGATGCTAAGTACCTGCAGCTCCCACGGATTGCACAGGGATTTATGGGCTCTCGGCACTTCTGCAAATCAGGCCACTTATTTAGATATAGAAATCTGGATAAAGAAACCTAACTTCAGGCACTTGACTTTGAAAATTTTGTTCATTATCAGTCAATATTGTTTAGCTGCACAATTTTTTTTAACAGATAGTTTTGTTTCCAGTTACAGCATGTTCTTGGACTGCCTGAATGGCATAGACACTGCATTTTCCAATGGCAGTCTACTTTTTCCAGTTCACTCTTAGGGACTAAAATCTCTGTCACTAGAGAGTACAAGGGATTGTCTTTCTAGGCCCTGGTCAAATAAAAGGGTTTGCTTTGAAATTGTGCAACATCTTTATGCAGGGGGTGGTGATATTTTTAGGGTTCTGTATTTTTCAACTGGTGTTCAAATACTTGACCAAAGTAGTTAATCTGAAAGGGCCAGACCCTCAGCTGCAACAGAGATCTGCTTCGCACAGGCAGAGATGAAAGAGGTGGCAAAGTTTACTTTAAGCTATTTTTGTTTCCTCCCTGCCCCTCCTCCAATTGATCCCTGGGGCAGCATCAGGGCTGGTCTAAGTCCCTTTGGCTTGTAGCAGCCCCTTAGGGGCCAATATGCTGACTAGAGATTGCCAAGTGCTGCTTCTCTGGCCCCGCCCTTCTCCTGCCAGAAGTGTCCCTATGCCAGCTAGGGAGTCCTCCATGCCAGAGGAATTAATTGTGAATCATTCAGTACTCTTGGCTTAGTTCTATGATATCACAAGAGAATAGTAAAAAGGCAATGAATCAAGCAAGAGGGATCTGGGAAAATGCCAGAATATTGTCCTAGATTTGAACCTTCCATAACATTGTAATGGCCTTGTAATATTGTTAACATCGCCAATGCGGAGCCACAAGTTCTAGCACGATACACTGGAGTATTTCGTTTCAGCTCACTGGCACATATTAATTAATAGATCCCAACTGAGAACACTGTACAAAATAATTGTGAGTTGCATTGGATGGTAGTTACTTATATAACAAAAATCTTCAACATGTGAAAATAAATGTGTCATTGCACTAAATACCTGTATATAGAGTACAAGTAAGGTTATCTCACGCTGAATTTTAAAAAGCTGCGCTATTCTATTTTTTTTTTTTTTTTTAAAGTAAACTATTCTGATGTGGAACCAATCTGTGTGAGTTCAGTGAACATTAGCTTAAATGGTAATAGTTGCAACTGGAAAAACACATGTACCCATGGCAGTTACTCTAACTGAAATAAATTAGAGAAAAAAACTTTTTTCTGTACTTTTGAGTGTGTTTACTTTGTACATTTGAAAGTACAGTCAGCAGCACTGTCTCGCCTGAAGTCAGCCAGTCATTTACTCTCTGGCTGAAAAGACCTTTATAGACAACAGGAGAACAAGGTTTTCTACCAGAAAGAGGAATTATTTCATATTAATCACTTTAACCATTAACAAAAAACAACATTACACCTTTGGATTCCAGTCATTTTCAAAAGACATACTGTATCTATCTTTAAGCCATTTTAGACCTTGGACCAGATCTTGACCTGGTTTAAACCATCCGAGGATCTAGCCCCTTGACTTATTTTAAACATTCCACTATTAAAACATGGTACCAACAGTTACACTAATTTCTTTTGGTGTAGAGTTTTGCTTTATACTTGGATTTTGTCCTACTCTTCAAAATTCCATCAGCTAAAATTAGTATAGTTATTTTAATTTCTCTGCATTTTGGTAGGAAATCAGGAGACATGGGGGCCACAACAAGCTCTGCCACTAATTTGTATGAACTTAAGCAAGTTTTAACTCCCCTTCTCCACCCTCCGTATGAGAGAATGCTAAAACCATATTATAATGTTCAGTCACTAGGTGGTGCAGTGTGGAATATGCCTTATCTGAGCTGATAACAGCCATACCTGGCAGTGCATTAAAGTATCATAGTTTTTCTCCATGAGGGAAGCTCTGTAGATACCAAATCTGGTACAGAAATCTGATCTGCTAGTAGTGCCCCTGCAATCTACCACGTACAAGGGGTACATGACACCCTTTGTGGTTCAATTTGCTCAACTATAAAATGGGGACTAGTTCCCACCCTTAGAATTAATTAGGCTCAGCAACTGTTTGTAACGTGCTTTGAGACCTTTGGATGAAAGGTGCTCTGTACTGTAAATGCCAAGTTGTTGTTTCTTTAGTGCTGACAGCAGGCTTGGCACCACTCAAGACAAAGTGATGATGCCAGTCCCTGCTCAGGAGCACTTATCGAAAAGGCTTCTAGAAGGCAAAAGACTCTAGGAAATCCAGAAGAGGGGATAATGTGTATTATCTATAGCTAATACATATTTACAATTGTTATTAAGAATTCACAAGAAGTAGTGAATTTTCAGGTAGTATCTGAATGAGGGTGTGACATTCTATACCTTGGGGGAGTGCTCTGTAACCCCCATATTCCTCATTTACATATAGTTGTGATATTGCATGTAAACAAAGAAACTAAGCTGGGGAAAGGCAAGGACTCAGTCCAGGCTGAGACAGGGGTTTAGCGTGTGAAGAGAAATAACTGGCTCTGAGCTACAGAAAGTCTGCAACCTGCCTATAACAACATTAGGGTGAGAAATTACTGTTTGCAACCTGTTTCTTTAGTGTATTAAGCTTAGTTTGTGTGTTTTGTTTAATTTGCACAGTAATCTGCTTTGTTCTGGTTGCTATCTCTTATAATCACTTAAAATTTACCTTTTGTAGTTAATAAACTTATTTTTTGTTTATTTCAAAACCCAGTTTGTGCAATTCATATCGTGGTGGTGATGGGGAGCTATGCATATCTCGCTCCACATTGAGCAAGGGGACAATTTTTATGAGCTTGCGCTGTACAGATCTCTCTATACAGCACAACACAATATTATTTTGGGTTTACACCCCAAAGGAGATGTGCATATGAGTGCTGGGTAAATCCCTGAGCTGAATCCTCCCGCACAGAGCTGATTTCAGTCTGTGTCTGCAGCTGGGTGTGGCCTTACCTATGTGTGCGCTAGAGAAGGCTTGAGGGCCTGGTACAGCAAGGACAGGGTAAGGAAGCCCAGGCTGGTGTTATGGGCTGACTCAGTGGGACTCCAATATATCAGGTGGCATCCCAGACAGGGTGTAAGTGTGTGTCCAGCCCATCACAACCATCATAGAGGGGTGGGTGGTATTTGTGCAAACTGGGACTAGAGGGTCATTTCATTCATAAGGGACAGCATGGAAAAGGCGTTATTAAAAAAAATATTAAATCTAAGTATGTATGTAATTTTCTTTGTGCGAGTTTATCTTTGCGGTTGTACTATTATTTTTTATTGGATAATCTCCATCACACCAAATGCTATGAATTCCTGACAGATAAAAACAGATAACACAGGAATGATAAACATCAATAACAGCAGAAGTTTAGGCCATGTCTACACTTACAGGTCAATTGGTACTGCTGTGATCGACGTAGCAAAGAAGACCCGCTAGATTGATGGCAGAGTGCTCTCTCGTCGACTCCAGTACTCCAGCTCCCCAAGAAGAGTAAGGTGAATCAGTGTGAGAGCGTCTCCCGGTGACACAGCGTGGCATAGACACTGTGGTAAGTCTACCTAAGCTACATAGACTTCAGTTATGTTATTCATGTAACTGAAGTACTGTAACTTAGGTAGACTTACCATGGTAGTGTAGACCAGGCCTTAAGAGATAAGCCAGGCATCATCAATTAATCTGCTTTAATGTTAAATTGGCCTTGTAGCAAGAAAAGAACTATCTAAGCTTTCATTTTATTCAATCAAAAGATGTCAACACTGTATTTTGTGTAATATTATGTTATTTCACTAAGTTCACTTATTGCTAGATCATAAATCTAAACACAAATATTGAGAATAAAATCATAGAAGCTGCTGTATAATCTTCAGCAATTTAAGCTCCTCTATTAATCCCCAAATAATAAATAATAAAATTAATAATAATAATAATAATAATAATAATAATAATAATAATATCTGAGCAGCTGCAGCCCGGGTGGAAGGGAAGCACCAAAAATATTGATTAAACTAAAGGGTCCAGTTTGTATGGTTTATTTACAATAAGGCATGAATGTCTTTAGGCAGCAGCTGGTAACTGTGAATGACCATATATGAAGGTAGGTAAAATACCGTCACATTGCTTAATGAACTACTGGAAGGTACTCAGATACTATAGTGATGAGAGTTGTAAAAGAACCTATACAGAACAGAACTCAAAACATTCTGTGCTGGTCCCTGTTCTTTATTCACTTAAGATATATGTCCTTCTAGCTAGGTTTTTATACAAAACACATCACGGTAGTATCTTGAATGCCTTGTCACTTAGGTAATGAGACCTTGTCTAATCGATAATGGGTTTACCAGGGCAGCTATACCAGTACAGATATACCAGCAAATCCTCCTAGTAAAGACACCACTTATAGTGGTGAAAGAGTGCTTTTCCCAGTATAATTTACACCAGTTTGCTGAACAAAATAAGTCATAGCAGCAAAAATATCAAACCCGTAATCAACATGGCTATATTGGCAAAACTACGTGTGTTGTCATTTGGAGACAGGCTAATAAACTAACTAGTTGTATCTCTCCTGTATAACCTTCACTGATTAAACAAACAAACAAATAGTTTTGTTCTCTATCAAGACAGATGATTTACGATGGTCGGCATAATACATGAGGCAGTTCTTGGAGATGGCCTCCAGCTCATCAAAGCAAAATTATATTTTTAAGGCTCTCCTTGAACATTAATTAATTGATAACATATACTTCTCTTCTGGAATTTCAAATACAAATATCAATTAGCAGTAACTAGAGGCTTCCAATCTGCAAGGAACTATGTGCTGCATTTTTCAGATTAAATCATGTTAGTGGACTTTAGCGACAAAGTGAAGCCACTATATACAGCCATTTATTTTTCACTTGTTTATTTGGAATATGTAGAGTTCAGATCAAGGCATCTCCTTTCAAGGCATCTTGGAACCTGATTAAGATAAATCCAACTGGGAATAAATACAAAACTGCAAGACTGTTCTAAAAAAATTATTATCCTGTCATTTTTCACTGCCCCTGGATTTTCCCCAAATTACTTGCTCCTGTATTTGCATTTGAGCACAGAAGTGAATTAATTGGCTAAAAAACCTTAAGGCAACAGCAGTTCTACAAATGTCCAGATGCAATGCAAAAAGTTCTTGCAGGACATCATTGCCTTGAAAAATGGTGGATCCTATCAGAACCCACAATCAGTTACAGGCATGCCCATATTCATGGCACAGATAATTAAATCCAGCCTGCCCCCCACCCCCCAAAAAACTCCTCTTCTGCACAGAGGGGGAAATTCACTCCTCGGCAGACACCCAGCACAAGGCCTTCTCACCATCTAACTCCCCCAAATAGGGCTAACATGGACTTCAGAGGTGCATAGGCCTTTTGCTGCCCCTCCTTCACCCACAAAGAGGCAGGCCCCGAAGGAAGGCCCCACACTGCTTACTTTCGGCTCTTTTCCTTATTTTATGGTGTTGCTGCTTCTTACGGCTTCCCTGGACTCCTTGCTTCCCAAGCAGCCGCTGCCGGGAATCCTCAGCTGCCTGTTGCTGCTGCCACTTTAGAGTAGCCCAAGACAGCTGCTCATGAGCAGGAGTGCAAGGGGACCACAACCCCCGTAGGAGCCTCATTATGAGGCAGCTGCTGTTGGTGTCCCCATCAAGCTCCCATAAAGGGCAAGAGGAAGAAGGCATCCTGGGTGCTGCAGGAGCTCCAAGGCACATCAGCCCCGAGGAGGGGAGAAGCAGCTCTGGTAGAGTGGTCTGAGGAAGCTGCTTGTGCTGCCTCCAGGAAGAGGAAACGACTGGTGCTATGCAACCACAACTGCTGTTCCCCAGGAAACCCCCACCAAGAGCATGATGGAGAAAGGTGCCTCAGCCCAGCCTATTGTCAGGCTGCCTTTGTCTCTTCTCCGCGCTCCTTACGTAGGCTCCTTGGGCTTGGCATCAGTATCTGCCTGAGGTTGCTCTGCTGGAGCTACTCCTTCCCTTCCTCCTTTTGATGATGCCATGTGATGTCCCAAAGGGCTCAAGGACAGAAGAAAGCCATGCAGAGCTCAGAAAAGAACAAGTCCATCCACATAGGTGTGTGCAAGGAGTGTGCCCAGGCACAACCTAATGCCCTGAGCAGTACCAGCGAGTTTACAATGGCGCCACAGGCACCCTGGCGCCAGGCCCAGGCTCAACAGGGGCCCGTCAGCTGGCCAGGTGCTGCACTTCACTTGCACTGCCAGCCGAGGGGCCACAGCAGGCTGGCTCCACTCCTCTCCAGCCCCGCCCCCGTGCTCTGCTCAGCTGTCCGTCCAGCCCCGGTATCTTCGCCCCATCCCCTCTACCCACTTGGTCCTCTTGGGAGTCACATCCCTAAGGGGTCTGCCTGCCCTGCTCCCCAGCGAGGCTCTGGCTTGTCTTGCTCAGCCTGCCACCTCCCGGGGCTGAGCCGCCTGGGACCAGTGCAGGGGACAGGTAATTCTCGGTCAGCATGGGGGGTGGGCGGGCGCTCATCTGGGCCCCAGGCAAGGAGATTCTGAGGGAGCCCGGCCCAGGTAGACCCCTCTGCTCCCATTCTGATCCCCCACTGACCCCAGCTGTGACGCTGGCTCAGCCCAGGCAAGGCAAATAGCCCCCGCCCAGCAGGCCAGTGAGTGTGGCTGGGGGGGGGCAGGCAGGGTGGGGGGAGTGGGTCTCTGGGCATGGCACTGGGCAGTGGGGGTCTGTCCTGGGCCCCAGGGGAATGAAAATAGTCCAGGTCCCCCTCCTGCAGCGTTCTTTGCTTCCCTACAGAAAGTGAAGGAGAAACAGGGGTATGTGATTGGGAATGTTCATGGCATAGTTCAGAGGCATTGTCCCCTCAAATAGAAGCGAGGGGTGGGGGCCACATGGGGTGCAAGGTCACATGCCACTCTCTCCCCATTTCTGTGAATGCAGAGTTGCTGCGCAGCCCTGCTGAAAAAAAGGAGGTGCTGCTCAGCTCCCTGGACTTTGCAGTTGGACACCACCTTCTGGGTCCTGGTGCTGGTTGAGCTCCCTTCTGTGTGCTGGGAGCCATCCTCCATCTTGTACAACAGTGAGTTGTGGGGCGGGGCAGGGCAGGGGGAAAGAGGCAGTGGGGAAAGAAGGGGGTGGGATGGGAAGGAGATGGAGCAGTGGGAAAGAGGCATGAGGTGGGGAAGAGGATAGGGGAAGCAGGGGCAGGGGGAAAGACGCAGTTTGGGAAGGAAGGGGTGGGATGTGGAGGAGATGGAGTGGTGGGAACGGGGCATGGGATGGGGAAGAGAAGGGGATAGGGGAAGTGGGGGCTCAGTATGCAGATCCCCTTGGCAGCAGCTGGGGCTCCCCTGTTAAGCAGGCCAATCAAACCCTCACTCTGACAAGTCCCACCTCCCCTGCATCTGTACCACCCCGATGAGCCCCCCCAACACCCTCCCCACTAAGTCCCAACCACCTACACCTAGACCCCACTCAAATGAACCCCACATCCCCTGCACCCAGACCTCCACCGAGTTCCAACCACTTTCACTTGGTCTCCCCTGCAGACTCCCATTGCCCCTGCACCTGGAATCTCCCCGTACATCCAGATCCCCCACTCAGCTGCCTGCACCCAGACTTTCCCACACAAAACCCTCTTACCCCCACCTGCCCGGGCCCACCCAGCCAATCGCTGCCTCCCCAGCACTACATGTAACTTTTGTTGACTTACATCAGGCATAGTGCTCTTCCACTGCTGCGCTCCAGCTTGGCCGGTGCTCTCTGCGCCTGCCCCATAAGTGCCATCACATCATTGGTCAAGGGGATGTCCAGGGGGTGGGATTTCATAGGGATTCTGATCTGAGCGGCGGCGTGGTAAGGGGGTTGGGTCGGGGGGGTTGGATATGGGCCAGATTGTCTCGGGGGCAGTCAGGGGATGGGGAACAGGGGTGTTGGATAGGGTGTGGGAGTCCCAGGGGGCCTGTCAGGGGCAGGGGTGTGGCTAGGGGTCAGAGCAGTCAGGGGACAGGGAGCAGGGGGGTTTGGATGGGTCGGAAGTTCTGAGGGGGGGGCTCTCGGAGAGGAGTCAAAGCAGGCATGGAGCAGGGGGAGTTGGATGGGTTAGGAGTTCTGGGTGTCCTGTCAGGGGGTGGGGAGAGGTTGGATAGGTGTGGGAGTCCCGGGGGTCTGTCTGGGGGCGAGGGTGTGGATAAGGGTCGGGGTAGTCAGGAGACAGGTAGGGGGTAGAGTCTTAGGGAGGCAGTTACAGTGTGGGGGTGGGGGCTCAGGAGGGGGCAGTCAGGGTACAAAGAGCGGGGTGGTGGTGGATGGTTTGGGGGTCCCAGGGGCCTGTCAGGGTCGCAGGTGTGGATAGGTGGGGGGGTGGTCAGGGGACAAGGAGTGGGGGGGTTGGATGGGTCAGGAGTTCTGCGGGTCCTGGCAGGAGACAGGGAGTGGTTTTATAGGCATGGGAGTACCGGGGGTCTGGCTGGGGACAGGGCTGTGGATAAGGGTTGGGGCAGTCAGGGGACAGGTAGGAGGTAGAGTCCAGTCTGGGGACAAGGAACAGGGAGGCTTAGATAGGGGGTGGGGTCCCAGGAGGGGGTACTCAGGGGATAAGGANGCGGGGCAGGGCTAGGGTGGGGCTCCCTGGGTGCACACCCTAATGAAATGTGCTGCACACGCCTATGTCCATCCATCATGACCTAACAGCGCTGCCGAACCAGCACTCCATGCTCCTTCATGCAAAGCTCCATTTACTCCTGGATCGGGAGAGGTTTGAATTCAATGGAGCTGACTGCATTCTAAAAAGCCCTTGTGAAACTATTTCACATTGCTAATGTCAGTTTTAGATTGGGGTTAGAAGCTAGGTAATAAGATTGTGTTTTATTAAGATAACCAGGGGGATAATTGAAATTGGTAACAGTTAAAATCACTGGTGCAAGCACTAGAAACCCAGACAGCTATAGATGAAAAGGAGTCAGCACTCATGTCAAGTGCAGGAAGAAAGGGGAAGAAAAGCTTGTCCTGAGATGAGAAGAAAACAGACTACATTTGGCCGAGAAATACTTCAGCTAAATGGCTTTCTCAGCATTCAGAACACAGAAGCAGGCATTTAGCTAGAACATGTGTCAACAGGTTCAATTTCTGTAATATGATGTACATTTATGATTAGTTCTAAGGCATGGATGATTTGGGATCTGCTTTTGGTTCCTCCACAATTAATGGTGAGGGCAACTTGAGAGTTATGCATTTAGTGGCAAATCAACAGATGCCATTGGTCATAGAAGAACCAACGTATTATGGGATGGGATTTAAGGAGCTCAGGTAAGGGCTGGAGCCTAGGTGTGCTTCCTTATGCAGAAAGGTGGTTGGGGCTGAGCATGACATATCTGCAACTATGTGGATCCACTGGCAATGTGCCCCACCTAAGGGAGATGTAACCCAAGAAGAGGCTACTGAAGCTTTTAGTCTGCAATAGCAGCTATAAAGTGGCTTTACAATCTAGGAAAAAGATTCATTCTCCTTAGTCCTGCAGCATCCACTGTGACAAGTATTGTTACTTGAGTTTGGTACATACATTACGGCACTATATTAAAGTGGCCTAAGGAACCTTTAGTGCACACCAGCAGGGTCTACACAGATCAATTAATGAGCAACATCACACTCCAGTAATGCACATTACCCAACCTGCAGACAATCCATAAGTCCCATTTTGAAGGAATGGCTTGGACACCTAGGAACTTAGGGCCAATTTTTTAAAGGTATTAGGCACCCACGGGAATCAGGTGTATAGGGGCTTTTGAAAATCTCAGTAGCCACCTATCTGTATTTTTAAGCAGCTAAATATCTTTAAAAATCTGTCCTTCATCCCACTGATTTTCAGTAAGATTTAGGGTCCTATGTCAATTTTTGAAAATGGGATTTACGTGCTTTTAAAAAATTTATCAACTGTACAAAGTTCGATTTTAGTGGCAAAAGCCGGTTCTGTGTCTGTACAGTAGCTAGTACAATTGGGTCCTGGTCCATGACTAGTACACCTAGATACTTCAGTAATACAAATAAAAACAGTAATAATAAACGTAGGTATTAAAGGCAGAGAGTGTCTGCTTGATCTGTAGCAAGATTAGCCATGTACCATAGCAATGGGCTCTTTGCAGCTGGCCAAGCTGAATTGCGGTTGGTGCACCTACCACGCCAAGCAACACACAGAAATAAGAATGGCCATACTGGGTCAAAGTAAAGGTCCTAGCCCAGTATCCAGTCTTCAGAAAGTCGCCAATGCCAGGTGCCCCAGAAGGAATGAACAGACAGGTTATCATCAAGTGATCCATCCCTTGTCATCCATTCCCAGATTCTGGCAAACAGGGTAGGGACACCATCCCTGCCCACCCATCCTGGCTAAAAGCCATTGATGGACTTATCCTCCATGAATTTATCTAGTTCTTTTTTGAGCCCTGTTATATTCTTGGCCTTCACAACATCCTCTGGCAAGAAGTTCCACAGGTTGACTGCTTTGTGTGAAAAAATACTTCTTTTTATTTGTTTTAAACCTGCTGCCTATTAATTTCATTTGGTGTCCCCTAGTTCTTGTGTTATGAGAAGGAATAAATAATACTTCCATATTTACTTTCTCCACACCAGTCATGATTTTATAGACCTCTATCATATCCCCCTTTACCTGTCTCTTTTTCAGGCTGAAAAGTCCCAATCTTATTAATCTCTACCATGGATTTATATAGAGGTAATATGATATTTTCTGTCTTCTTATCTATCCCTTTCTTAATGATTCCCAACATTCTGTTCGCTTTTTTGACTGGTGCTGCACATTGAGAGAATGTTTTCAGAGAACTATCCACAGTGACTCCCAGATCTCTTTCTTGAGTGGTAACAGCTAATTTAGACCTCATCATTTTATATGAATAGTTGAGATTATGTTTTCCAATGTGCATTACTTTGCATTTATTAACATTGAATTTCCTCTGCCATTTTGTTGCCCAGTCATCCAGTTTTGAGAGATCCTTTTGTAGCTCTTCGCAATCTGCCTGGGACTTAACTATCGTGGTTCATTTTTTCCCCTTTTTTTAACTAAAAGTTCTGTTTCTCCAAATGGATCAATAACTATCAGTTTTACATTTTTTTAAACCAACTTTAAAGATTCCTAGCCAAAATGGAGTAATGTTTAAAAAGTACATCAACCTTCATTCAGTGCAATAAATAAATGCATCAGCAGGTGGCACTGTAACCAAACATGTTATTCAGTTACGTGACCTGCATATACTTTTTTCTTCTTCGGTTATCTCAAGGTACAAATCACTGTAGAAACTTAGTACAATATGTCATAGACTGGAAACAAAGGTTATAGTATTGACAGAAATTTTCAGACACTTTGCTGTGATGAGTCTACTCTCTTCCTGTAAAATCCTATCTAGTGGCATTCTGCTGTAAGAATATTGTTAGAAAAAGAAGGCACTTACATCCTCACTCCAATTGTGTCTCTTGACATAGTTCCTAATGAATAATTACAGCTGCCTTTTGATGGACAGAACTGACCGTATTGGAATGGCACCGCTTTTTCTATAAACAGACAGGTTCATTGGGAGCTTCCAACATAAGAAGACAGTGTGGTTCTTAACTGATTGGAGGAGCACTGGTAACACTGTCCGCACACCAATGCCTCCTATCACGTAATAAATACCAGTGTACACTTTATAAAGCTCACTGCTATAACACTATTGGAGAGTGAATGTTAGTGAACCCTAAATTGTAAATAAACTATATAAAGGACTGTCAGTGTAACATCAATTTTTTAAAATCGCTCTTACAATGTCTGAATGAACGGTTAATGTTCTATGGGCATATTTTGGAATGTATTTACTGGAATCAACAGGAGTATTTTTATTTACCTGAATATTTTCAGGGGAGATAAATTGATATTTTTATCTTTTATTCTCTCCTTCCTGCCTTCACCCCCAAAAAGAAAAGAACGGAAGAATGGGTAGTTTATTCATCATTTGATAACGTCTCTTGTTTCTATCTGGAAGCTAAACTGAGGATTAAAAGAAAATATTCCAAGCACATCTGACTGAATTCTAGGAAGGTAACAGTCATTTTTGTTTTATTTTCTCATCCCTCTTATTTCACTGTACTTCAGCATCTAGATACAAGAGATAAAATCTTCACCCCATACAATCCTTTAACGGAGGGATGAGCATCTTGTAATTACCATTTTTAATTTTTTTTTTCAAAAGTAAGTAATTTGCTGTATGTTCTGTATGGGCTTCAGTGAGGAGGAGGTGCTGCTGCTGACTTTCATAAGGAGGAAACTGACAGGAGCTAACACATTCAAATCCAGGTGATTGGCACCTAGGTAATTGGGAGAATGTCCATGCAACACATTCTGTAGAATACATTTCAATTATTCTAAACAATAGATACCAAATTATGCCTAAAAATCTGTTTATATTTTATCTGTATTTTATATTTATAGAATACATTTTACATGTATTTCTATAGCATGGTTTATGATATATAGTAGTTAAAAGATGTGAATCGGTGTTAGTTGGCATGTATTTCCTGCTTTGTAATCCTTTCTTTGCTCCATGCTGCTGTCCTGCTCTGTTATATCTGCTAAACAGGATCCACTTTGTTATATTTTCTTTGAAATGTTTTAATGCTTTGTATAAAGTTTGGAACAAATGCTAAGAGGTGCTGAGCACTTACGGCTTCCACTGATTTCAATGGGTATTTTGTTTGAATAAGAGCCAAGTAAGGACTGCAGGTTTTTGGCTCCTTCTTTTTTTCAAGCAAATCATTTCAACAAGTAAATAACTCTCAGTATATTGTATTCCTCACAGGGAGTCAAACTGAACCCAAACCTGAAAACCAGTTCAGAGAGGGTTTTTGAGTGAACTGGAAACTGAATCCGAACTGAACTCCAAGTCGCAATGAACCTGAACTGGAACTAAACCCCAAAAACCAAAAATCTGTAACTGGTTCAAAAAAGGGGTGTGTGTGTGTGTGTGTATCTTCTGGGTTTCCTGAGGAAGGGAGTCTCTCCACTCCACTCCTAGAGAGAGAGAGAGAGAGAGAGAGAGAGAAAAGGGGAGACTAAACTTCCCAAGAAGCCATTGAAGGAGGTGAGGGAGAGAGGGGTTCTGGGATTGGTAGTTATCCTGTTATGCCCACTTGAGGACTGCCCATAGAAGGGAACTATAACTCCCAGAACACCTCCCTTCCCCCACTTAGGGCTTGGTTCCTGCTCTGCAAGTTCATGTAGAAAGGGCATTTTCTGGACTAAAATTTATTTTGTCACTTCAGAGATCAAAATATGACAGAGAGTACTGGAGGATGTTTTACTAATGCGTACAAATAACTTGTTTTAAAATACTTTTTTGATCAGGAAATATTTATCATTGTATTCTTTTGCCAGAAGTTACAAGTATAATGCAAGCATAAGTGTATATGACATTAATTTGTCGGAAATGTACCTGAACTGGTTCAAACAGGTTCAACGTGATTGAAATGATTATGGAACCATCATTTTAAGTTAGCATCTGAACCAGAACCGAACCAAAGAGTTAAAACATGTTGATGAACCTGAACCACAAGTGACCTGCAATTTTTAATAGTTCGACTACCTGATTTCTCACATAATTAGCTTAACTAGCACATTTCTATTTCCCCTGGATTGCACCAGTAATATGGATTTTAATGAAATACTCCTCTTTCCTATATTCCCAGCTGTTTTAAATACACTAAATTATGAATTATTTCTATTTACATTAGCATTATTTTAGCCAAAAGATAAAGACCACTTATATACCAGTTACAGCACATTGGGATGCGTGCATTCCATCAGTACACCAAATGGTTGTTTGCTTTAAGTTGCAGTGACTTATAGTAATGTAATATATTGAAAGGATACAAATTAACCTGTCCCTTGTTCAAAATTCCTGACATCTTAACATTGTCTAGTGTGCCAAACAGTGCTAATGACAAACAGATGGAGTCATCCATCTCTTTTTATGGGATACAAGGAATACAACATTCAGTCCTATATCAGAAATTTAATGTTGGCATGGGACCTTGAGGAAATTTGGGAAGAAAGAAGGTATTTTATAGCTAGTGCCACAGCATAGTACTTACAATTAAGTAATTAGAATATATTTCAGGAAAGATACTTTTAAAAATACATATATACCTCTACCTCGATATAACACTGTCATCGGGAGCCAAACCTTACTGCATTATAGGTGAAACCGAGTTATATCAAACTTGCTTTGATCCACCAGAGTGTGCAACCCTGCCTCCTCCCCCGAGCACTGCTTTATTATATCCGAATTCGGGTTATATCAGGTCGCATTATATCGAGGTAGAGATGTATATGGCGATCAACACATTTTTCAAAATCAAAGCAGTCAAATATGTCATACAGTCTGTTTCTATTTACTCTGTTGCCCTCGATTTATAACTTGGGCTGTATTCATACACTATTTATATCAGAACTACAAAATGCTGTCTTAACTAAACTAACAATTATTTAGAAACAAGCAATTTTGGACCATTGGTGAGGTCATGCAGACCGCCCAGCAGCATTTTCCAGCAGACACAGATCAGACATGTACAGTGGCTGACATTAAAAGTCAGCATTTCACATCAGTTAGAACACAGTGGTATTTAAGACTATAACAATTTCCCTCTATACTTAGATAGGTGATATCTGTAATGAACTGTGTGGGTAAATGCAGATTTGTAATGCCTTCTCCTGTAGCATGCAATCTGTTTAAACAACTGTATGTGATTTAATTTAATCAGGATGACAGATCTAATGTGTTACCATTTTACATACAAAAGGAATTCATTTTTTGCACCTATGATAATTTGCCAGTTTTGCATTACAAAAAAGATAGTTGTCCTATCTCTCTCCCATATTCTCTGTATCTTTCATTCCCTGTACACAGTCTTGTTCCACTTGATTTAATCTAACCTGCTTTTGCTTGCTTCACCCAGGAATTTGGCTGGTTGTGAAGAAATTCCTAAACAGAAGAAACTCTGCCTACAAAATACTTATTAGGAGATGGGTCTATGTATGCAGCTCTGGCCCTGATAATACTGTCTGGGATGGCTCTGAAAGAGGCGTGAGCTGAAGAGGCTAAAACTGTTTCTATTAGACTGGTCACAGCCTTTTTAGTTTGTGCATATATAATCTCACTATCACTGGTCAGTGTGAAGCTTTCTCTAGTGAGCATGTGCACCTAAATGTCAATTTCTGTAGAACTTATGCTTTCATTTAAGAACAAAAAATTAAGTTTCTAGTATCTAGTTTCTAGTAAATTAAGATAACCTTCTCAAAGGACAACTCGTAAACTAATACAATTCAGTCTTGAGTCTGCAGACAGAATGCAGGTCACCTCTGCTGCTCATATCTTTGCCAAGCGCAGCTCTTATTCAGAACCATGTGGCCACGGATCGCTCTCTGCCTGCTCCACGTAAGGCACTTTGCAGCCACAGGTTCCACAATATTCACTGCGAACTCAGAGCTATGTTTTGCTGATTTGAGGGTAGATTAGAGTTTCAATAGAATCCAGATGGACAGGCTTACTTCTGTTCTATTCAAATTCTTATATGGCATCCATCAAGTCTAAATACCCAATACAAACTGATGACAGTTAAAGATTTGTAGCTGGTTATTATAAAGGTACCAACTTTAACATGACCAGTTTTATCTGTCCAAATTTCTCCGCTGAGTATAGTACAACTGAAAACAAAGAAGAGTTTCACTGAAGTGAAATTACAAAAATAGGGATATGCCCTTGTTTGCTATTTCTATACTGAATCCCAATGTGTATTGATTGCATGTTGAGTTCTCTAAATGTAAAGGGATAGCAGGATTCCGTTTGCTATTAAAAACTTTTAAAATACCTGAAGATTTGAACAGAGCATTCCTTTTGTCCCTGAGGCAAAAGTCTCATTAACTCAGTGGGGAATTTACTTTTTTTTCAGCCCCCAACATGGTGTCACAAACAAACTGTCCAATAGTTGGATATCACGGTGTCTGATACGCTTGTAGAACCATAAGAGGGGTGTGACGGAGGAACAGGGCAGAGGGATACATACATACAGTTTCACAGGGATCCCCTGGGTCAGATATATGCACAACGAGTAACTAAAGGATAGTGTGAGGTCTCAACCAACAGCCCACTAGTCATAATAATCATTGAGAAATGTCTGTACAGATGATAATTATTATGAAGTTATGTGCACATTGTGAAAATTATGTTAAGGCAGTATCCAGAAGGTGGCATGTCTCAGAAGGTTCCTTTCAGGCAGGGGATAACAGACACTTATCTTCCTGTCTGGTCATTGTGTGTCCCAGTATATGCCTATTTGCAGCCTGAGCCACATGCGGTAAAGTGTTTGTGAAATCTACAAGGAAGGAGTATACAGGAAATAACCACTTTATGAATAAGGACAATGGATTGTTCTAATATATCTGGAGTGCAAACAGGCAGCTGGGACCTTTCACTGAGAAGACAGCTGACAGGGTGACTTGTCTTATGAATGGAGGGTCACTGCCAAACGTGGCTGTAAAAAGGTGGAAAGACTTCAGGTGAGCACTGCTCTGTAAGAAAGGTAAGTAGCTAAGTCAGTCAGTCTAGTTCTACAATGCGTGTTATGATTTTTTTCTACAGGTAACCATTTGTTCCCAATTCATCTACTTTCTAGGACTTGAATCGCTATACTTTAAATAAACTTTTACTTGTTTTCACTAATGAGATGTCTGACAGCCCAGGGTACACCTGGGAAGTGTCACGAGGGAGTCTAAAAAGGGAAATGAATCTCTCAACATAAAACATCCAATCCAAAGAAATTACTGATGCTGATTTTCACCCACTTTCCCTTATTGCTGTAACTGAAATCTTACTATTGTAGCCTGTGTAGGTTTTCTTCACTGCCTAGCAGGTGCTAACAATGTTTTGCTGAGAAAATAAGCAAAAGGAGGGGAAAACATTCTGTAATATAACATCAGGCCTACATAGCACTCTGCAGCTGTGTTTAGTTTATTTGTTTAGAGAGCTAGGAAACAAAATAAAAATCAACAATTAGACTTGTGTTAACAGGTCACAAAACAAGAAATAACATTTAACAGACTCAAAATACAGCCAACCAAACTTCAAAAATTATTTTAGAGAAAAAAGTACCAAGAATCAAATCTTGTTTCCACTGAAGCTCACACAAGTCTTGACTTAATGGTGAACATTAAGAATTTGCGTCCTCCTCCCCTCAAAAACCCACATCCCCAATATAGTAGGAGGTCTCCACTGCAAAAAAGAGGCTCAAGGTCTGCAATGAAAAAAATGTAGGCACAAAGTTGTGTCTGTATCTTTTTGCACACCTCAGTGTGTGTAGAGAGAGTCCCGATATTATGGTTTAAATCAGACACCCCTTGTATGGCTGATCCAGAGCACAGTGGAATAACTGGAAAGGATCCTGTTGACTTCAGTGGACAAAGTAGTACTATATACATTGGAAAAGACTAGCTTGAAACGTATTCATTCCTCTCAGCCCAGAGGATACTCTAGAACAGTGGTTCTCAAACTAGGGCTGCTGCTTGTTCAGGGAAAGCCCCTGGCAGGCTGGGTCAGTTTGTTTACCTGCCACATCCGCAGTTTCAGCCTATTGCAGCAACCAGGGGCTGTGGTTCGCCGCTCCAGGCCAATGGGGGCTATGGGAAACAGCGCGAGCCGAGGGATGTGCTGGCTGCCCTTCCCGCAGCCCCCATTGGCCTGGAGCTGCAAACCGTGGCCAGTGGAAGCTGTGATTGGCCGAACCTGCGGATGCGGCAGGTAAACAAACCGGCCCGGCCCACCAGGGGCTTTCCCTGTACAAGCAGCGGACCGGCTTTGAGAACCACTGCTCTAGAACCCAGTCCCTGTTCATCCTGTGAAAGAAAAGTTGGGGCAGCTGTGCTAGAGTGGGGATTTTCAAAATGATCCTCAACATTTACCATCCAGGCACAACAACATCTGTTCCCCCACTGTTTGATTGACGATAATGAAAAATACTCCCTGGGCTGCATTCTGTGGTCTGTCTGCTACAGCGGTGGCAAGTGGATGAAAACTTAACAAAAATAGCCAAGAGAACATTCCTTTTGCTGCGAGGAAAGCTTCACTGACATAAAGCTGGCATATAGTGTGTCGGAAGAGAGAGGTAGTGTGACAGGAATGGCCAAGGGCCCTACGTTTCACCTGATCATCAGACTGTGGTATGCAAATATTTACTCTTTGGGTTTAATGCTCATGCTTTGTATATTTGCATTTAGCATTCTAGTCAGCACGGCCATCTCTGGTATCTCTATTTTCCAATTTCTTGCAGCAGAAAATTTAGATGGTTGAGTTTGGTCACTCACCCATAATGTGTAGGATCCCCTGCGACTGCCTGGAAAAGTCAGCATGCTCTGATCTGAAACAGCAACAGATGCCAGACCGCTGCTTCTGGACTGTGGCCAATCAAAATCAGCCTCCGCCTGCTCAGCTTTACTTTTTTGCTTTCTTATAATCTGTAGGGTTGAAATAGGAGAAAGAAAAAAAAAAGAAGGTTACTGGAAATTACAGCTAGAGCCATATGGCTCAAAATGCACTGGCTGTGTCAAGATGAACAGCGTGGAATAGAAAGTTTGAGTTTCCTTTAGCTTCGGCCCCAGCTAATTCAAGTTTGATTTTCACAACCTGCACTTTTTTCTTCTTATCTGAAGTTAGAGGGTTTGCAAGTGCACAAGAGAGTTACAATAAAGTCATTATCTAATATCTGTAGGAACACCAGAGCTGAATTAAAACAATATGGAAATCTATACTCCACCAATAGTACTTAATGTGATCTATATCTGGAAGCCAAGTATACATTTCCTCAGAATAAGAATGCATAAGTAGATGAATATTGGTATGGAATCATAGAATAAAGGATATGGGCTTAATTTCAAAAGTACATCTAACTCCTATTGACTTTTAATGGGAGTTAGGTGCTTAAGCACCTTTTTCTTAGATTCATAGATTCTCAAGCTGGAATGGACTACTGTGATCATCTAGTCTGATTTCCTGCATAACACAGGCCATTGAACTTCTCTGGATGTATTCCTGTTTGAACAAGAGCATATGTTTTAGAACAACATCCCATCTTGATATAAAAATTGCCACTGATGAAAAACCACTTCAACCTTTGGTAAATTTTTCCAATGGTTAATTACCTTGACTGTTAAAAATGTACACCTTGTTTCCCGGTCTGAATCTGTATAGTTTCAACTTCCAGCAACTGGATTACATTACATCTTTGTCTGCTAGACTGAAGAGCCCATTTTCTAACATTTGTTCCCCATGGAGGTACTTAAAGACTATAATCAAGTCACCCCTTAACCTTCTCTTTGTTAAACGAAACTGGTTGATCTCCTTGAGTCTAAGGGTATGTCTACACTGGCAGAGTTACATCGCTGGCAGCTACATCACCACTTCGAGAGCGCTGAAGGGAAACCGCTATTGTGTGTTCACACTTGTGGCACTTGCAGTGGTATCTGGAGCAGGGTACTCTGGGCAGCTATCCCACAGAGCATCTCTTTCTCTTCTGCCACTAAGAACTGTGAGAAGGTGGAGGTGGTCGCAGGCATCCTGGGTCTTGTCCCAGTGTCCCATGATGCATTCCTTAGCGTCCCAGCAATCCCTGTGTTTCTGTCCACATTTGGCGCCATCTTTCAATGGTTTGTGTACTGCGCTCTCTGCCTCTTCGGTCTGCAAGAATGGATCCCGCACTGTTGACCAATATGCTGCTCACTCTGACTAACACGTCACAAGTGGCAGTGGAGTTATTCCTTAAATTACAAAGGCAAGAGTTCTACATTGATCTCGCCACACATAGTAGCTATGACATGAGATTGCTTGTGACATTCATGGAGGCAGTGATGACAGTGGAACGCTGCTTTTGGGCTCGGGAAACAAGCACTGAATGGTGGGATCACATTGGGATGCATGTCTGGGATGACGAGCAATGGCTGCAGAACTTTTGGATGAGGAAAGCCACATTTATGGGACTGTGTGATGAGCTCACCCCAGCCCTGTGGAGCAAGGACACGAGAATGAGCGCTTCCCTGCCATTGGAGAAGCGTGTGGCAATTGCACTGTGGAAGCTGGCTACTCCAGACTGCTACTGATTGGTCAGTAACCAGTTTGGAGTAGGAAAGTTGACCTTTGGACTCGTGTTGACAGAAGTGGGCAGGGCCATTAATCACTTCCTGCCCTGAAAGACCATGACTCTGGGCAACATACATGACATTGAGGATGGCTCTGCAGAAATGAGCTTCCCTAACTGTGGAGGGGCAATAGATGGCACACACATTCCAATTCTGGCACCAGACCACCTAGCCACAAAGTACATTAATTAGAAGGGATATTTCTCTATGGTTCTCCAAGTCCTTGTGGATCACTGTGGGTGTTTCACGGACATTAATGCAGGCTGGTCCGGAAAGGTGCATGATGCACACATCTTTTGGAACACTGCCCAGTTCAGAAAGCTGCAAGCAGGGACTTTCTTCCTGGACCAGAAAATCATCGTAGGGGAAGTCAAAACGCCCATTGTAATCCTGGGAGACCCTGCCTATCCCTTAATGCTGTGGCTTATGAAGCCGTACACGGGGAACCTTGACAGCAGCAAGAAGTGGTTCAAAAACAGGCTGAACAAGTACAGAATGACTGTTGAGTGCACTTTTGGCCGTTTAAAGGCCCATTGGTGCTGCCTATATGGGAGGTTGGACCTGGCTGATGACAATATTCCTATGCTTATAGCTGCGTGCCGTACGCTCCATAATATTTGTGAAGGGAAGGGTGAAAGCTTCACTCAGGGCTGGACCACTGAGGCTCAGCACCGGACCACTGAGGCTCAGCACCTGGAGGCTGAATTTGAACAGCCACAGACCAGGGCTATTAGAAGGGTGTGGCATGGGGCCATAAGGATCAGAGATGCCTTGAGGCAGCAGTTTGAAGCTGAAAGCCACTAATATTTGTTGCTACGTTCAGGAGTGCAGCGCTTGTAATGCTGGGAGGTGATTGTGACTGGTGCAGACGATGCATTGTGAAGGTTTAAGAAAATTGCCTGTTGCTTTGCAGGGCTCTGTTTGCTTTCAATTAATGGAATAAAGATTGCTTTCAAACCAAAACAATTCTTTTATTAAAAAACAACAACTGGAGGACAGAGACAAACCAAAACATCAGCACTATGGGGATGGGGAAGAGAGGATCCCAGGCACAGGTGGAGTCCCGGGACAGTTAAAGATTTGTGTATGTCCAGGTATCATATGCAACCTTGTCCTTTGAAGTACAGTGCAGCGGGTACTGTACTTCAGCAGGGCTAAACTGCAGACGGACAGGTGTTGAGTGCAGTGGGTACTGGGAGTCCACAGGGCTGCACTGTGATGGGGCAGGAATGGAAAGCAGTGGGTACAGACTGGAGTCAGGAGGTTAAGAGTGTGTCTGGGGGATACACGGGAAAGACTTTTGCGACAGCGGCTGCAGGGGAGAGTGGGTGCGGAGCTGCTCGGTTTGCAGTGCTAGTAGTGCCTAGAACATGTCTGCTTGGCACTCCATAATGTTTAAGAACTGCTCTATGGCTTCGTTCTGGCACGCTGCTTTTGGTCCCTCTTCTCATTGTCCTGCCACTCCTTCAATTCTTGTTTTTTGGCCACAGCGTGCATCATGACATCATGCAGAAAGTCCTCTTTAGTTTTTCGTGGCCACTTTCTAATTCAGTGCAGCCAGTCAGCCGGCGATAACAAAAAGGGAGGCTGGGCTCCCAAAGTCATCTCTGTGAAGCCAAAATGCAACATTTTACAGAAGCAGTATTGTTTGCAACACACAGACCACTGATTCACTGATTTAAAACACAGCCACCATTCACACACCTGCCACTAACTGGCTGACCCCAGGCAAGCACACATGAGCCACAAGACCCCCAAAATGGTGAGTAACCCCAGGGGCAGGGGAAATCAGTGTTCTAGGACTGTACTGTACACTGGACATGTGGCTCTTGGAGAGAGCCAGCACTGGGGATGGGGGGGGGAGTTATAATCATTACTGTCCCCACATTTTCCACGGGCTGTGTTCATTATGGAAAATCTCACTGCTGAGGGTGAGCGGCAGAATGGTGTGGGAAAGTTACCCTTAATGGGACAAGAAACAAAGCAGTTCTGCCAGAGAACCTGCAGCAGCGGATTGCTCAGTATCTCCTTGAGAGTTTCCTGGAGATCTCTGAGACAGATTCCCTTGAAGTGAGAGAGTCAATCAACACACTGTTCCACCACTCAGACTAGGCATGTGGTGGTAAGAGCATCATACAGACACAAATCTGCTTTCTATAACCCTCCTGCCCCCAGCAACTTGCTTCAGCGATTCCCAAAATCAAAGCCACTTATCAGGGGCCTCCTCTCCTGTTTGTGCTTTGCCAAGATCCGACAGCTGTGACTGGCGAGCCTCCTTCATGGTACAGAAGACCTCCTGGCTGCATGCATCTCTGACCTCTGAGTCATCCTCTGCCTCTGGGTCTCCCTCCCACTCCACATTCTCATCCAAGATTTCCTCTTCCTGGCTCAGTCCACTCTCAACTGGCACGCAAGCCACCAAAGCATCCACTCCAGATCTTTGTAGAACTGGCACCTCGAGGGCGCAGCACCGGAGCAGTGGTTTGCCACCTGTGCCTTGTGGTAGGCGTTCTGCAGCTCCTTCACTTTGACTGTGCACTGCACTGTACCAGTTATGGTCCCTTTCTGTCATGCATCGTGAAATTTGTCCATAGGTATCATAATTCCTATGGCTGGAGTGCAGCTAGGACTGGGCAGCTTCCGTTCATCAAATACTGATGAGGTCCAGCAGCTCGGCATCGGTCCAAGTGAGGGATCACCTGGTATGTAGAGCAGGCATGGTCACCTGGAAGGATGCGTTGAGACCACTGCATGAGTCATAAGTAAACAGGAAGGGGACTTTCAAAATTCCCAAGGAATTTAAGAGGTGGGGCTCACGGTTGGTCACCTTACGGCAGAGCGGTGGAGTTCAAATCAATGACCAGAGAGGTGAGAACAGGCATTGTGGGACACCTCCCAGAGGCCAATCACAGCGCTGTAATCAACCAGCGTGTCTACACTGGCACTGCAGCCCTGGCGCAGAAAGCTGTATGCCTCTTGTTGGGGTTTTTTTTATAGCGCTGCAACCGTGCAGTTTCTGTGCACTAAGTGGCTTGGCAGTGTGTACACCTCAGGAGTTGCACACCACAGAAAGCTGCTTTGCTACGCAGAAACTTGCCAGTGTAGACAAGGCCTAACACTGTAAGGCAGAGTTTCAATTCCTTTAATCATTCTCGTGGCACTTCTCTGAACCCTCTCCAACTTTTCAACATATTTCTTGAATTGCAGACACCAGAACTGGACACAGAATTCCAGGAGTGGTTACATCAGTGCCAAATACAGAAAGGAAATAACCTCTCTACTCCTATTTGAGATTCCCCTGTTTATTCACCCAAGGAACGCATTAGCCCTTTTGGGCACAGCATTGGACTGGGAGTTCATGTTCCCATGACCCTCAAATCTTTCAGAGTCACTGCTTTTCAGAATACAGTCCCCTATCCTGTAAGTATAGCCTATGTTCTTTGTTCTATATTTAGCCATATTAAAACACATATGGTTTGCTTGCATCCAGTTTATCAAGCGATCCAGATTGCTCTGTATTGGTGACTTTTCCTCTACATTATTTACCACTCCCCCAGTTTTTGTGTTATCTGAAAATTTTATCAGTGATGATTCTGTTGGGGTATGTTAGGTTTAAGTAAAGACCTAGGAAGCTGCTGGTATGCTGAAATGGCATTAGGGAAGAAAGGCAGAGACAGGCAGTATTTCTTTGTTTAATAAATAAGTTGCCATATTTTTCCCTTCCTTGTTGTTTGTTGAGAATTGATAAGCCTTCCAGCTGCATAAGAAATGTAGCTGTCTAAAAAAATACCCTTTGTGTAAAAGAACTGTTATATCCCCCTCCCTTCTTTCCCAGCTACACAAGAGAGCCCTGGGTCATGGCCCCTTCCTCCCTCCCCTGAGAACTGCTGATTAAGGAAATTTGTAGCAACAAGTTATTGCAACTAAATGCATTTTCAAGGTAAAAATGCCTGTATAACATGTGTAATGTTGTGAACAATAGAGAGGGGTGGATATACTAATTGTATGGGTGTTTCTATTACTTAATAAGCATTTTTCAGGTGTTGTGCCAGATGTAGGTATTTACATACTAACTTAAATAAAAGGAGTGTGCTGTAACTAATCGAGTGCTTACTTGACATTTGGGTTGAGGGGAACAAGTATCGCAATAAAGGATCCCATCTAATCAATCCGCCTCTGGGTCAACCTGCTCCTTCTTCTAACAGATTCTCTGTTTTCTTCCAGGTCATTAATACTAATGTCAACTAGTATGGGGCCAAGAACTGCAGGACCCCACTAGAAATACATCTACTTAATGATGATTCCCCCTTTACAATTACATGTTGAGACCCATCAGTTAGCCAGTTTTTAATCCATTTAATATGTGCCATGTTAATTATATATTGTTCTAGTTCTTTAATCAAAATGTTTTATGGTACCATGCGAAATGCCTTATAGAAGCCTAAGTATATTACATCAACCCTACCACCTTTATCAGCCAAACTTGCAGTCTTATCAAAAAAAGATTTCAAGTTACTTTGAAAGCTTCTATTTTCTATAAACCTACATTGATTGGAATTAATTATTTTATCCTCCTTTAATCAAGGCTTGTGTCAGCTGCTCCATTATCTTGTTTGCGGTTGATATGAGGCTAACAGAACTATAATTACTATAGTTGCGTTTACGATTTTAAAATATTGGCACAACATTAGCTTTCTTTTAGTCTCCTAGAACTTCCCCAATGTTCCGTGAGTTTTGAAAATCAACATTAATACTAAACAAGCTGTTTGGCCACCTCTTTTAAAACTCTTGGTAAATGGTCTGGAGCTGCTGATTTAAAAATGCTCAATTTTAGTAGCTGCTCTTTAACATCTTCCCAAGTGGAATGGAATGGAAAGTGTTTCACCATCATCTGATAAGACCACATCATCTGTTTCCCCACCCCAATACAGAACAGAAATATTCACTGAACACTTTGGTCTGTTCTGCATTATTATTGACAATTCTACCATTTTCATTTAGTCATGGACCAACACCATAGTTGGGATTCCTTTTGTTCCTAACATACTTTAAAAATCCCTTTGTTTTGGTCCTTAACTCTGCTAGCCATTGATTTTCCCTTCTGTTCCTTTGCTTTCCCTATTAATTGTCTGTAATTGCTAGCTTCTGATTTATATTCATTACTGTGAACTTCCTCTTTCGTTCATTTGTTACATATATTTTTATAGCTACCTTCACTTCCCCCCTAAGTGTCTGAAAATGTACCTTTGAAAATCTACTTCATCTGCAGACAAAAAAAGATCAAGTAGATTATCTAATCCATCTCTCTGCAAGTGTAGGATTGTTTCTGTAATAGTTGAGCTCAGTGAATATTTTTTATACAAATTCGCCAAAGAGATTCAGCCAGAAGGTTTTTTTTGCAGGCTAGATTCACAAAGGCATTTAGGTGCTATTTGTAAAACAGCAAGAGGAGGAGGAGGTGACCTGTTACTAGAGGTGAAAGTAAGCCTGTATGGTCCGGTACGTCATACCGGCAAGAGCCAGTACACTGTACCGGACCGTACCAGCTTCCTTGGGGGGGATTTAAAGGGCTTGGAGCTCCCCCGGCTGCAGGGAGCCCAAAGCCCTTTAAATCCCCCCTGCAGCTCTGGCAGCCGGCCTGGGGCTGGGATTTAAATGGCTCGGAGCTCCTGCGGCTGCGGGGAGCCCAGAGCCCTTTAAATCTCCCCACAGCTTGGCGCCTGGGCTAGGCCAGGATTTAAAGGGCCCGGAGCTCCACGGCAGCTGGAGCCTCAGACCGTTTAATTTGCTCCTGAGCCCCAGGGGCTCCCAGCCACCTCTGCAGCTGGGAGCCCTGGGTTGATTTAAAGGCCCTGGGGCTCCCAGCCACAGCTGGTGCACCAGGGCCTTTAAATTTTGAGAGGCCCTGCGCCTCTTCTGGTTGAGGCCAAGCCTCTTCAGCTGAGACCATGCCCCCTCAGGACTCTGGCAGTAGAGTAAATCCTGTAAGTTACTTTCACCCCTGCCTGTTACCTAATAGCCCACTGGTTAGGGCACTCATCTGCAATATGGGACCCCCCATACAGGCAGATTAGGTATCTGAAACCCAGTCTACCACCTTCCAGGTGAATGCTCTAGCCGCAAAGCTATAGAGGAGAACATGCTTTTCCCCTGCCTTCTACCAATGACATTTAAAATTTCCTTTGTTTGAATTTTAAAAAGCAGTTAAAAGTGCCTAAAATCAAAACAAAATGTTTCATTTGACCCTAAATGTAATTTTTGGTGCTTTGTTTTGCCAAGAAAATTTTTTGTTTCAGATCGTCCACAACAATTTTTTTTCCTCGATTACTCACACAGCTCTATGTAATGTATGTATGCACACTTCCTTGTCTGATTTGTAATGGTCTCTGGGAAATTATTCTATAGTGAAACAGATCTCATTGACAGGCAGCTTTTGACAAACTTGCCAATAGTTCCAATTTGTCTGGGATGGTCCAGGTTTTTTAAATCTATTCAGGAGAATCAGTCTTCTGACCAATTTCCCAGGAGCTGCTGCAGCAGGAGGCAGGATATTTTCCACTGAGCTGTTCCTCTTCTGGATATTCTTGTCATCCACACATACATATTCAATCCTTTTCTGATATGTATCATCTTGCATGAGTTAAATCAAACCTTGACAGACTACAGGGCTGTCTTCTAGACATTCAATATTCCAAAGAATACAATTCACAACAGCAAAGCCGCATCGCATACCTTCTGCACTATGGTAGTAGCAAGCTCTTCAATCAGTTCCTCCTTATGTTCCCGTAAATAACAAGCCTCGTTCTGCTTGTCCTGCACAAAGACACAATTTATAAATACTACAGAGTCACATTTGAGTGGTATTTTTACAAGATCAATATAAAAAGAAAAATGAGTAACATCCTACTTTGCACTGTATGCAGAAAGAACTGAATGTAAGTAACTCTAATTCACTGGAATACCCTGTGTTTCTGAAGTAGAACATGCATGCTATCTTGATGATAACTTTCAGAGAAACAGCACACAATTCTTTTAGCTAATGCAGTATGCTAATTCATCACTGCATTAAGTTTTCTTTGATTTTCACTCACCTTTCCACTATTATTTGAATAAAGAAAAAAAATGATCTATATAAGCCAGTTGAATGTTATTAAATTTGTTTACCAGGCTTTCACCATATGTCTCTGCCTTGGAAATGGCTTCTTCTACTGCTTCTTCTGCCACACGTAAGGCCACAGCTAGGGTGTCCATCATACTATGTCCTAGTCAAAAAGCAAACAAAATACCCACATTTATGCTCAGCTGCAAAATCCAGACCAAGATTCTTCAGCTTCAGTAATTCTTAGATCTAGGATTTTGGTATAGTCTACTGCAGAGATGCAGAGCCAGACCCCAATTCCAAGCTGATCAAGATGCACAGGAACATAAGAATAGCCATAATGGGTCAGACAAATGGTCCATCTAGCCCAGAATCCTGTCTTCCAACAGTGGCTGGTGTCAGATGGTTCCAAGGGAATGAACAGAACAGGACAATTATCAAGAGCCATCCCCCATTGTTCACTACCAGCTCCTAGCAGTCAGAAGCTCAGGGACACTCAGAGCGTGAAGCTGCATGTTTGACCACGTTGGCTAATGGCCATTAACGGACCTATCCTCCACCAACTTCTCTAATTCTTTTTTGAACCCAGTTGTACTTTTAGCCTTCCCAAATTCCCTGGCAATGAGTTCCAGAGGCTGACTGTATGTTCTGTGTAGAAGTACTTCCTTATGTTTGTTTTAAACCTGCTGCCTATTAATTTCATTGTGTGACCCCTTTGTTTTAATTGTGTTATGAGAAGAGGTAAATATCACTTTCTTATTCACTTTCTCCACACTATACTTGATTTCACAGACCTCTATCATATCCCTTCTTAGTCTTCTCTTTTCGAAACTGAATAGTACCAGTCATAGAGAAGCCGTTCCATACCCCTTATTGTTTGTGTTGCCTTCCTCTGTACTTTTTCCAGTTCTAATATACATTTTTTAGATAAGGTAACCCGAACAGCACGCAGTATTCAAGATGTGGGCTTACCATGGATTTATATAGTGGCATTATGACATTTTATATATTATTAACTATTCATTTCCTAATGGTTCCTAACATTCTTAGCTTTCTTGCTTGCTGTTGCACACTGAATGCTTTCAGAGAGCTATCCACAGTGATTCCAAAATCTCTTTCTTGAGTGGTAAGAGCTAATTTAAACATTTTTTATGTATAGTTGGTAGTATATTTTCTAATGTGCATTACTTTGCATTTATCAACATAGAATTTCATCTGTCATGTTGTTACCCATTTTTGTGAGATCACTTTGTAACTCTGAAGTCTGCTTTGGACTTAACTATCTTGATTAATTTTATGTTGTCTGGAAACTTTGCCGTCTCACTGTTTACTCCTTTTTCCAGATTATTTATGAATATGTTGACCTGCTCTGGTCCTAGTACAGATGTTTGGGGATCCTGCTATTTATCTCTCTCCACTGTGAAAACTGACCACTTATTCCTACTCTTCGTTTTCTACATTTTAACCAGTTATTGATCCACGAGAGAACCTCCCCTCTTATCGCATGAATGTTCACTTTGCTTAAGAGCCTCTGGTGAAGGACATTGTCAAAAGCTTTCTGAAAGTCCAGGTACGCACTATCAACTAGATCACCCTCATTCACATGCTTGTTAACCACCTCAAAGAATTCTAATAGATTGGTGGGGCATGATTTCCCTTTACAAAAGGTGTGTTGACTCTATTGTGTTCATATATGTATCTGATAATTCTGTTCTTTATTATAGTTCCAACCA
Organism: Chelonoidis abingdonii; assembly: GCF_003597395.2. Taxonomy (NCBI): domain Eukaryota; kingdom Metazoa; phylum Chordata; order Testudines; family Testudinidae; genus Chelonoidis; species Chelonoidis abingdonii. Next base: position 87,603,669 of record NC_133770.1, read on the forward strand.
ATTTCCCTGGTATTGAAGTTAGGCTTACTGGCCTGTAGTCACCAGGATTGCCTCTGGAGCATTTTTTTTTTTTATTTTTTTTTTTAAATCAGCATTACATTAGATATCCTATAGTCATCTGGTATAGTGGCTGATTCAAGGGATAGGTTAAATACAACAGTCAATAATTTTGTAATTTCATATTTGAATTCTTTCAGAACTCTTGAGTGAATGCCATCTGGTCCTTGGTGACTTCTTAATACTGAATTTATCAATGTGTTTCAAAACCTCTTCTATTAACACCTCAATATGGGACAGTTCCTCAGATTTGTCATCTACAAAGAATGGCTCAGGTGTGGCAATCTCCTTCACATCCTCTGCAGTGAAGACCAATGCAAAGAATTCATTTAGCTTCTCTGCAATGGTCTTGCCTTCTCTGAGTGTTCCTTTAGAACCTTAATCATCCAATGGCCCCACTGACTGGGAGACTACCTGCTTCTGAGGCACTTTAAAAAAATTTAGCTGTTAGTTTTTCTGTCTTTTGCTAGTTGCTCTTCAAATTCTTTTTTGGCATGCCTAATTATACATTTACACTTGACTTCCTTGAGTATATGTTCTATTCTATTTTCCTCAATAGGATTTGACTTTCAGTTTTTGAATGCTTGCACGCATTTCACTTGTGACTGTTCCTTTTAATTTCTGTTGAACTAGCTTCCTCACTTATATGTAATGCCTGTTTCTGAAGATAAATGCTACTGTGGTGGGTTTCACTGATATTTTTCCTCCAAAAAGATGTTTAAATTTAATCACATTATTTAGCTTTTACCAAGCGGTTCACCTTTATTCACCTCCTGGACCAGATCCTGTGCTCCACTTACGCCTAATCAAGAACTGCCTCTCCCCTTGTGAGTTCCAGGACTAGGTGCTCCAAGAAGCAGTCATTAATGGTGTCTAGAAATTTTATCTCTGTATCATATCCTGAGGTGACATGTTCCCAGTCAATACGGGGACAGCTGAAATCCTGCATTATTATTGAGTTTTCTGCTTTTGTAAGCTGTTTAATCTCCCTGAGTATTTCACAGTCACTATCACCATCCTGGTCAGGTGGTCAGTAATACATTCCTACTGCTATGCTCTTATTTTTCAAGTGTGGAATTTCAATCCATGGAGATTCCATGTTACAGTTTGAGTCATTTAAGACTTTTATTATATTTGACTCTATGCTTTTTTTTAAAATACAGTGCCACCTCCCCTCCCCCAGCACAACCTACACAGTCATTGCTATATATTTTGTATGTGTCCCATTGCTGTTCATAGTTCCAGCAAGTTTCTGTGATGCCTAATTTATAAATATCCTCATTTAATATCATCAGGCACTCAAGTTCACCCATCTTAGTATTTAGACTTCTTGCATTTGTATACAAGCACTGATACAATTTTTAAGTATTTAGTTGTCTGACTTCATGTGATGTAACTGAAGAGGAATTTTTTCTCTTTGACTGTGTCTCTTCATTTCCTGCCTGTACTTTATCACTTCTAGTCTCTCCTCTTTACTAGGCTATGGAGTATCCCCAAGGAACGTCTCTGTCTGAACTGTGTGCTCCTCCGCACCTGTTGACTTTGCCCCCAGCCTCAGTTTAAAAACTCCTTTATAACCTTTTTAATTTTACATGCCAGCAATCTGGTTCCATTTTGGTGTAGCTGGAACCCATCCATCCTGTATAGGTTCCTCCTTTCCCAAAAGGTTCCCCAGTTCCTAATAAACTTAAATCCCTTCTCCAAACGTCATCCTCTCATCCACGCAATGATACCCTACTGGTCCTGCGCATGGAATTGGAAACATTTCAGAGAAGGCTACCATGAAAGTCTTGGACTTAAATCTCTTACCAAGCAGCCTAAATTTGACCTCCATGACCTCTCTCTCCTACCTTTTCCTATGTCATTGCACATGCACCTTGATTCTCAGAACCATGGTGATGAGCACTGGCACAAACATCTCAATAGACGGAAAAAATGTTGGGTAGTCATTTCTATATTCTGCCTCTCTGGCATGTCTATGTGCTATGTAATTCAGATTACGGGGGTGTGACAGCAGTGCTCACCAAAGTGCTGCACTGTAAATCTCCCATGTGGACTTTGTAGGCGTGAATTAAAATGTTCCTAGTTTGCATTAATTTAGTCCTCTTCAAACAGGGCTACATCAATGCAAAGTAGGAACCTTTTGCTCGTGCCTGCAGCAGCCACACTGGGGACCTATAGTGCAGCACCTTGGTGTGCCCTTCTATTCACACCCCCGTAATCTGAACGGCCAGACATTTCCCTAAAAATACAGTATTGACAGAGGCCACTAACTTTCCAAACTGAAATAATACATAACTTACCATTTTAAATAGAAAAACACAATATTTCTACAAAGTCCATTTAGGGAGACTAACAATGTGCTTACTTTAGTTGGGTAGTTATGATGAGAGGAATATTTGTAACAGAATTTAATAAAACTGAGACCTATATGGAAAACAAGTGTGTATAAGCATTAGGGGGAAATCATGTGTGAAAGAAAGAGGACAAACTCTGAATGTGTGTACAGTATTAAGAAAACCATATTGAAGTGAATGCATAATAGCCTGATGGAAAACAGATAAAGTCTAGCACGTGCCCTGTGAACCACAGACACTCTGGTAACTTGCTAAAGGTTTTAGCTAAAAGATTAGTGATCCTGTAAACTTTTCATCACCAGGGACCAATGCGACTTGGAGACCCTCCAACACTGTAGGCTATTTATCAAATAACTCAGTAACAGCTCAGTTTTAGTGCAAATGAATTTTAAGTAGAGTTACCTTCTGTCTGTCTGTAGAATGTAGAGTCACTGCCACAAATGCTCCCTTCATTTTCTATGCTTCCTTCAAAAAAGCTTCCTTCTGCTCAAAAAGACAGCATAACACATACTGCATATGAATATTCAATATATTATTACATTAAAGTACTCTTTCAAAAAGTAATGGTGTTTCTAATTACACCACACGTATAGAGGAGTAGTTTGAAAATTCCTGTTTGAATTTCAACTGCTATACAAAATGTTATTTCTTTTATATGAAAGATTTCTCAAAGTGTGTGTGGTGGGCAGGGATGAAGTTACTTAAATGCAGAACTTGTAAAATGAAAGCTAGTGCAGTGAACTTCCTTTTAACATGACATTTGGGACTTGAAACAGATCCTGGATTTTAAAGGCCACTACTGTATAAATAAAACAAACCCAGACATTTAAACTTGTATTTATCTTCAAATGAAACAAGAGGGTTATCTTACAGTCATACTGAAAATAGAAAAAGAAAGTTAACAATGACATTTAGACGCTGAGGCCTTCTACAGAAAGATCTCCTATATCCTGCACATCCTTCCTTACGTATCCTGCATGTTATTACTCATGGGAGCAGTCTCATTTAAAGGCATAATTCAGTGAGACTACTTTTGAGCATAAGGAATGCCTTGGTATGCAAGATTTTGCAGGATCAGTCTCTTGACTTTTTTAATTTTCTGTATGTATTTAAATTAATTCTTTTGTTCCATTTGCATCACATCCACTAAATGTAGCATCCTCGCCTTTATTTTTTCATTTCCATTTTTGAAGTTTTTAAATTTGATCAGAAGAAAAAAACAACCTATCAAAATGGAATCTTTTAGGACAGCATTCTCCTGTTCTACCTACAGGCTTGCCATGGACTCCTAAATAGTATTAAAAGAGCCACTCAGAGTTGCCTTCATCCAGGTGCACATAGCCTTGCTATTATTTTTGTTTTCCAAGAGCTTATCTTATCTTCAAGAAAGAAAAAAAGACTTTACAGAAAACATAAACCCTGTAGAAAACACAAACTCTGTACAGATTTCAATCAAATTACACTAGGACTGAATTTGGCCCAGCGGAGGCAAATCATCTCAGACAGATTAGACTGGTTCTGCTTCTGAATCATTTGCTATTCAATTACAGTAAATGTGCCAGCATGACAGCAAGAAAGCACTGTCTCCAAACTCACTGAATACCTTCAATTACTAGTTTTATAGGGGGATGCATGATCTCTCCATAGTTAGGAAAGAATTACACCTCATTCTAGAAGGCTGATATTGATTTTAAATTGATCATATTTCTTCCCCATTTACTTGAGAAACTTCAAATGTAAGCCACAGCTGCAATTCACGTGGGGCCAAATTCTATGGCAAACAGGCAAAACTCCAGTTGTGGTATGGACTGCAGGATTTGGCCTTTGTTAGTCAAATTTTGCATTAAGTGCAATGGAAAACCTCAACTCCAAAATTCTGTGCTCATTCATTATCTACACAGAACTCTCAGAGCCCTAAGCACATTCATGGAAAGCAGAAACAGAGCTGACATTTGCTTTGTAGATCTGAGAGCAGAATTTTGCCTTATAAATTATCTAAACTTTGATTAGTTAAATAGCTCAAACCTAGCCCAACTCTCTAGATATTTAACTCCTTATAATCCCCCTCTGTAATTCTTCTGAAAAATTGTAATTTTCTCTCCCACCCCCTAAATAGTCTCAGAACTTTGATTGGGTGCATTATGTGGGTTAATGTGGACGAGCCTATAAGAAATTAAAATTGTACTGTACCTATTATTTCAGAACAAGCACCACTCTCCAGTCTATGTTTTCTGTATAAATTCTTCAGGACTTTGGCACTACCAAAACGCTTGAAGCGACTTTTCACATTATTGTAATACCATTCCAGGGACTGGGTCCGTAGGAGTCTAAAGAGAATAAATGAGCAACATTTCAGAATGCTTAAAATGAGTCTACATCGAATAAAAACAAAAACTCTCCCTGGTCTTTCCTAAAAATTATATCTACTGGGCTCTTTTAAATCAAAAGCCTTATAGCATAATATTTTTGAAAACTGTTTCTTAGTTTTAGCTTGAACAACTCTGGTTTTATGGCAAAATAAGTACTGGAAATGATTACAGTAGTTAAGTTGCTTGGTTACCATATCAAAATAGCAGATTATATATTTTAACAAATATACTGAATACATTTTGATAGGCCATCTATGGTATTATAGAACAACATATGAGGCTATGGTTTTAAAAATGTTTAATATTTACATGGATTTATAAATAACTCACAATGGAAAGAACAGTTAGTTAAGATTTTACAGGGCTTGGAGAGCTCTCTTTTTCTCTTTGATTAAGATTTTTTTTAAGATTTATTTTTCATAAACATATATCACTACAAAAACATTGACAGAAAAGAGCTCATGGGCAAAGTCTACACAAAGAATCTTAACTCATTGCAAGCAAATAAGAATGGGTGGAAAACTTTATTGGGAAACATTCAAATAAATCGTGAAAGTGCCATCATATGGGAATGTGAAAGAGCAAGAACTGTGAGGACAACAAGCCAAAAGACATTGTAAACATCTACATCTTTTCCCAAAAATCAACATGGAAACCAGATTTAGCATCTGTGCTCTGAATGGAAACCCTCCCCCACACCATCACCTTTGAGTAGATTGTTCCAAAGCCCACTGAATGGAAAGACTCGCAGAGACTTCAGTGGGCTTTGGATCAGGTCCCAAAAGACCAAGCAGATGATGCAAGTCATATCAGCCCCTGTAAGCAAGGGTGCAGGGCTAGCAGCAGAAAGTCTGCTCAGAGAGTGATTGTGGGTAGCTCACAGCTGACTGGCACAGTCATGTGGAAAGAACTCTACACATTCCCAGCTGTAACTTAAAGCTGACCTCCACCAGCAGGAGCCCCAAGAAAGAAAAGCCGTGTTTGCACCAGTGGGTCTGAATCAATTCCCATGTGGTTTTCTGTGGTTTTTTTTCCACAAATTGATCTGATTTATTTGATTGTGTACTGTCACATTAGTTTAGTTTAGTTAATGCCACACTTACTTACATCAAGTCAGATTACGTGTAGCAAAGTGACTGGTATATTGTGATGTGACAGTATAGCATGGCTACAAATGTGACAGTTCCCCTCCTCCCTCCCCCCATAATAAGGTTTCTCAGTTACTAAAATGGGAGGGCCAAATCCCATACAAAGTAGGAGACAAGGAGTTTATATTCTAGCACTTCGTATGTAATTAAGGCAATCTGTTGCTTCCTAAATCCAAAATTTTGAAACTTGGAAGCCAAAAGTTTGCCTTCTAAGACTAACTTAGGTACCTAAATAAGTGGCCTGATTATCAGAAGTGCTGGGCAACCAGCAACCCCAACTGACTTAAGCCATGATTTTCAAAAATGGAATCAAGTGGAGACATTTTTTAACTGGTGATTAGATTCAGATGGGGCCATTCACTCCTGACACAACTTGAGTTAGCTTGTATAGCATTAATCACTTGGAATTTCTGTGGGATTCCTCTCAGGCACCAAAATAAACACACACTAAGAGAAAGTGGTGATCTCAAAAGAATGTAATCGTAAAACCTGTTTTCTTCAGCAAGTCTGGGTTTCCTTTGCATATATGAGGCAAACGATAATCTCCAACACACGTCATTTGATAAGAAATTGTGTTTTTCTTTGAGAGTACTAACTGTATGGGTCTGCCAGTTATATCATTTTTGTCAATTACCTCCACAGATTTTATGCTATGACCAAGCCCACCGTACAATACATGACCCAGGAGTTTCACTACACGTTCCCATTGGTCTCAAGTGTTCAGGGAGGTGCCTACAATGCTAAATGGAATAGCACCAAACGGGTCCATTTATATTCTAGTCCACTTATATGTCATCGCTGAAAAACATCTGATAGAGAATACCTATAACCTACTAATGCAGAGTGGAAACTAAATAAAAGTGGTAAAGTTTGTTTGCTGAATTGTTGCACATCAAAGCCCAGCTATAGATTAGTGCTGCAAATAACAAGAAAATGCATGTATAGCACACAAGTGTCCTTTTTCTGCATGTCTCGGCTTCAACTAGATTCAAGGCAGCAGCTTTCTCTTACTATGTGTTTGCACAGTGCCTAGCACAATGATGCCCCAAGCCTGACTGGGGTCTCTGAGAGCTATTGTAATACAGATACTCTGTTAGTATACAAATAATACTAAGACTGGTATATGTCCTGACAGAGTTGGCCAAAAATCTGTTTTCTATATGACGTCCTCACAGGTCACCTTGATATGCACATGATCTACAATAGATGAGATATATGGGGCCAACGTCAAAGTGGTGGTCATTGTGTCCAAATCTGTTTGACTGTGAAATAGAGGGCTTTTGAGTCCCTACGCTGTGGCTGCCAAAAAGCATTTTGTTCAATTGTAGGATGTCTGTGAAGTCCTAATTAGCAGAACTGAGCTTGGCAGTGGGCAACCTGGTAAATCCACGAATTCAGTCAACCTTTACTCAAAAACAGTTTTCAGCATTTCTTCCCACTATGAGAATTTCTTCCACTTTATGGATCAATAGCATGATTGATAGCATGGCATTAGAACTGTGTCAGAAAGTGAAAAATGCTATATCTTCTCTTGCTGAGTTTCATTCAGATTTGTCCACTAATGTTCTGGAGTGTTGGAAGGTTTGGCCTTCAACCTCCGACATGTATACATGGTCTTCATGATGGGTAAAATCGAGTTCATGTGCATGGGAGACGAGAGAGGGCACGATGCCCACTATTAGTTGTAATTGCTCCTAGCTTAGGACAGCATTCAAATGCTTGCTTCCCTTAAATAAGCAGTTTTTAAATTAATACTCAAGAAACCATGTGTTCAACTTGACAATCTTCCCAACTACCACTCTGTTCCTAAGCTTTCCTTTATGTGGTAGAAAAGCTTGCAACAAAATTACTTTTGTACCATTTGGACTGACTTCCTTGACCCTTTTCAATGCTTCTTTCGGATGAACTATAGCACGGAAAATGAATTAGTATCATTAGATAGATGATAATCTAGCCGTGAGCAGAAGTCAGCAATTCATGCTGACTTTTTTTTCTTTTACATCGGTCAGCAGCCATCGATACCACTGACCACAATAATAGTGACTTGCCTGCAGCTGTTGACTGGACTGGATGAGACTGCACTTTAGTGGCTCCACTTTTTCCCCTCCCAAGGCTGTACCCACACTAGGGAATGTTTATGAAAATTCCTAACACCGTTATCACCAGTGTATCTGTGGCAGTGTTAGCAACATTGGGAGTGTTAGCAAAAATTGCTGCATGGTTCTGGCATACATTTTAGCACCATGCTAAGTAACTTAGCGTTGTGCACTAGAGGCATGTGCTCACTAGCCACCATGCCATCAGGTCTCATTACCACTTTATGAAAGTATCAAGCTCTTGCAAGTTAGCACCATGAATTCTAGTGCTGAGAGTAACACAGAGCCACCACAATTGCACCTGCAGGTTTATGGTAAGCATAATGCTATAAACTTCTGTATAGGAACTCAGAGATTGTGAGAAGGGCAGATGTGATAGAGCTTGGTGGGGAATGGTTTTCCCATCTCATGAACACTTTTGTGTTTTAAAAAAAATGTCCAGTGCTGCATCAGGATGAACTTAAGATCTTTCAAAAAAAATTTGATGAAAAAATTCAGAGAGAGAGAGAGAGAGAGCGCTCCACCCCAGAACAGCCAGTAAACTGGAAGTCAGGATATTTGACTAGGATGTGGGAGATTCAGGTTCAAGTTCCTGGTTTGAATCAGGCAGGGGTTCAAATCCCTGATCTGCCTGTTTCAGATCAGAGACTAGATCCAGGTGAGTTCCCTGATCATCAAGCTATTCTGGGATGAAGCGCTCTCCTTCTCCCTCTCCCCCAACCCAAATTCCATGCTGGACCCAAGAAACCTTTTCCAATTATAGTTTGGTTAAAACTGATATGTTCCTGCAAAAACTTTTGGTTTAGATGAATCCAAATTTTCTAATGAAAAATGTTAAGTCAAAAATTTCCTGACCAAGCCAGCGAATGACTAAAAATGAGGCTTGCTTGCCTACGCCACCACATCTGGTTGAGAAGCAAAAACTGGGAACAGTTTTGAAACTTCCTCAGTTGCGGGGGTTGAAAATTTGTAAGAAACCTTATAATCTCCCTTTTGTGATAGTGAGCCATAACAACTCCAAATCTGTGCTTCTATTCTGCATGCATTCTATAACAAATTGCAATGACTCTTCTAGAGCTTTTCAGCCTCTTAACATTCAGATAAGTCACCATGTCCCTGCTGATTTCTACTGTGGAGAAAGGATTTGGAGAAGAGAATAGCCATCCCTATGGATACCAAAATAAAGGACTTATTCACAAAAGAAATATGGACACTTTCTGCTCATTTCAAAATCCTTTAATGTTGGTCTGTATTTTAAAGCCATGACTCTTCTACATACTGCAAAAACAGCTTTTCTATGTGGCTAGGATTATGAAGAGCTACATCATAGCAACCACCAAATCTTACACTGAAGCACTTTCCTCCTCTTATCTATATTGCAGTGTGTGCAAATTCTTTCCATGAAATAAAAAGTTCATATTTAAAGACTATTAGTCATGCACACATAAAAGCAGCAGCACTGGTCGAAGTTATTTATTTGTATTTCTGTGCTACAAAGTCAGCTATGTCTGTATACGCAGATAGCTCTAAAATCCAAGGCCATTATTTATGTTACATAAAATAATTAGAAAAGTGAATCACATTTCAAAGCCTTTTGTTATTGAAACAACATTGTGGGTTTGGAATCAGTGTAACTACAATATGTAAAAATTATTAGTCAACTTCTGTTCAATAAAGAAAAGCTTGACAGAGTATGAACAATTGATTTTTTTAAGCGAGACAGAGAGAGAGAGAGAGAGAGAGAGAGAGAGAGAGAGAGAATGAGGCACTAATAGAATAACAGACTCAGAGCAATGGATAAATCTGGGCATTCTGTGAACAGGTCCTGTGGCTGCTGCCTCACAGCACTGTCAATACTCTCCAACCCTGGCCTGCAGTACCCACCTACTCATTCTAGGCTCTCTCCTGAGAAGGAACAACTGCAAGTTGTGCTGTGTGATTGTGATGTGAACAAAAATTCCCTAGGGATGAGATCTCCTAACACACTTTTTCCTTATGATCATAGGGCAAACTTTTGAAAGACTTCACTCAAACATTTCTACAAGCAGTCAAAAAATCCATTACACAACATGCAGGAGATAAACATGCATCTGACGAAGTGGGTATTCACCCACGAAAGCTCATGCTCCAAAATGTCTGTTAGTCTATAAGGTGCCACAGCATTCTTTGCTGCTTTTAGAGATAAGCAAAGCGATTTATCATTTAACATTCATAGTTTTCTAATAACATGACCAAGTTAGGGGCACTCATTTTCATTAAAGGTCAGTGCAGCAAACCTCTCTCTCTAGATCTCTAAATGTTAACACAATGGAAAGGGAAATGATGTTCATGTTTTTAGAGCCTGTTCATAACATAGTTTAAACTGGGAGAAAGCACACAAATTTTAGAACAGTGAAAATATTCAGTGACCATCATAGTGATTAGGAGTAAAATTTCAAATGTGCTTAAGTGATTTAGGCACTTAATTGACTTGTGAGCTCAGGTGCTACTGAAGACTTTAACATACTCACAAGTTGTCTCAGCCACATGTGAAAGTGAGGGAGGAAATATATAGTCTGAATTTCATCCCTGTTGATGTACGCTGATAGTGAGGGCCTCATTTTCAGCTCAGTCTTAACGGGACCTGTATTTTTGCAGGGGCAAAGGTCATTTAGACATTCAACTCCCTGAATATGCCCCCTCAAAACATTAAAGTGACCTAAACTGCAGGTGCAAAATGGTACAGTAGAACTTCAGAGTTATGAACACCAGAGTTATGAACTGACCAGTCAACTACACACCTCATTTGGAACCGGATGTACACAGTCAGGCAGCAGAGGAAAAAAAACCCACTGTACAGCACAGAACTGTGTTAAACAGACTACCAAAAAAATAAAGGAAAAGTTTAAAAAAAGATTTGACAAGGTAAGAAAAAGGTTTCTGTGCTTGTTTCATTTAAATTAAGACGATTAAAATCAGCATTTTTCTTCTGCACAGCGAAGTTTCAAAGCTGTATTAAGTCTATGTTCAGCTGTAAACTTTTGAAAGAACAACCATTTTGTTCAGAGTTATGAAAAACCTCCATTCCCAAGGTGTTCACAACTCTGAGGTTCTACTGTACTTGCAAGTATTTGTGCCTGAAAATCCACTTGTCTGTCCTGGCGAATCCCTAAATACTCAAGTTAAATCTTTTTATGTTCATTTTATGTCATCCTTTTAGGGCACCTTAAGTGCAGTAGCCCTTTGTATCTGGATGGATCTGCACAGAAGAATGTCTTGGCTTTTTCAGCTTTACTGATCCTGTTGTGGCCCCTTCCCCTCACCTTACAGGGCACCTTCTCAAGGTTTCTGATTCCACGGTGGAAATCACACTGTGCGTTAAATTATGCCCTCGGTTGCACCAGGGCAACCTCACTGACTCCTGTGAGGTTTCACAGGTACAAATGGAGTTCAGAAATTTGGCTCTATGAACATTAAGTAACTAACTAGATGGTAATAATTATGTAGTAATATACTTTCAAGTAACATTTGGGAGTTCATATGGCAGAAAATATACATAAAATTTGTTCCCATTAGAGCCCAAATGCTAGATTCAAGAGTTTATTTATATAAAATCTCTGTAATCACTGCAGCAGCACTTGCCAATGCCGAGATAATTATGGGTTTTTGTCAATGTTTCCATTATAAGCCCAATTTTTCAGGTGTTTATTACTCAGTTACAAATTTTCTCCTAGCTTCTTAATTCATAAGACTGGAAACAATAAAGGACATCAGGGCAGACCCATTAGACTCTAATGATTAGAGTAAAGTTAGTAATATAAAAGATCTTCATACATTACCAATAAATACACCTGAAGGGCCTTCAGCACTTTAATTAGCCTTGAAAGCAGTCAGATATTCAGCAGCATTTTTCCAAACATTGATGACCGGAAAAGAATGAATTAAGTTCAATAGAAACCAAATCAAACTGCTACTGAATACAACTTTTGTGTGTTATAAAAAAGGCTTTTGAATTATTGATATATATACTGTGTTTTCAAGTAGTTGACACTGAATCGAAGACTGTGAAAGACCCATATACACACCTACAGTGGTCACTATTTAAGAAGTTTCCACTTTGCCAACAGCTAGTGTATCTGAGCCACATCTAGACTACGCGCCGTATTGGCGTGTTAAAATCGATTGCTCAGGATCGATATATCGCATGTAATCTAGACGGGATATATCGATCCCTGAGCGTGCTTATATCGATTCCGGAACTCCACCAACCCCAACGGAGTTCCGGAATCGACATGGCGAGCCGTGGACATCGATCCCACGCGGTGAGGATGAGTGAGTAAATCGATTTTAGATATTCGACTTCAGCTACATTATTCACATAGCTGAAATTGCGTATCTAAAATCGATTTTACCCTGTAGTGTAGACCAGCCCTTAGTAACTTCTGAACTGGGTTGTGTTTGAAACTTTGACCTACAAATGACAGGTATATATCCCATTGTCCATCCTCCGAGACACTCAGTCAATTTAGTCTTTCTCCAGGTATCAATATTTTCCTTATTGTGTTTAACTGAAATGGTAGAAATTAATGTAATAGCTACTGATTTCAGGTTAAATCAATCATGCTTCAGCTTTAAGAATGCAATTTCGTCTCTCTTTTCTTTTAACATAGAAATTTGAATAGAACACATAAGCTGTAGGTAGATGAATTCTCTGCCAATGCTCATTGCTCTAAATATCTGGTGCTGGATTGAGTTCATATTCAGGTTTTCAACATTAATGTGTGTTAGTATCAAGGCTGGACAAAGGTAATTAGATTTTGAGGGTTATTCTTTTGTGTTTTTATTTTTTGTTTTTTTGCACAGATTTGCTGCCTGTGAAAGGTGCTATGTTGACGTTTCTACAGAATTAAGTTCTCTGTCTACTCACAAAATAGGTTAAACATGGAGAGTGGCAATGTAAGCTTCCCCACACTGCCCCACTAACAAGCCTCAACCCTGCATCAGAGAGATCACCTATACTAGGGAGAGAATAATTAAGTTTAAATATCCATTCAGTCCCCACTCTCCCTACCGAGGTTACCAGCAAACTTTTACCAACTACTTCACTGGATTTTGTGCTAGGAAACCGTACTGAGACTCCTAACTCACTTCACACAGGCTGCCAAGCAGTCATCAGACAGTATCAACTTTTGTCATGATGAGGTTTCATGTTTATGCAGCTACAGTGGGCTAAAACCACTCCTGGTTTATGCTGGTGTAAACCAGGGCACGGGGCCCTCAGTGGTGGAAGATATGCCACAGGGCAGATTAAAGCAGCACACAATGGACGTAATGTCTCCGTCAACAGATGCCTTGCAAATGGCCTTCAAAGCCCAAAAAGCAGGTAGAGCTAGTTAGAGAAGGTACATAGTCTGCTGTCGGAACTCCTACAGAGCCTCCAGTTGTAACTAAAGCTGCCAGTCCCAGCACACACACCACCGCCAGGGAGCCAATCATCTGAGAATTAGGCTTCACTTGCATAGGGAGGCGAAATTAGCACCTCCAGCAGGGGTGCATCTGGCCCAGTAATTTTATTGCAGTAGAGAGTGCTCTAATTAGTACAGTGTGTTCAGCTAACAGCTTGCCTTATATAAGGTATATCATCAAAATATATTTTCTAGCAACCTTCCACGTAGCAATAAGAAGTTTTATTAAGTACTGATTTCTGTTTTAAAATTCCACTTTGCAGGCAACGATAAGGAGAATAAATTGGATAAGTCTAGCACAGGAGGAACAGGAGGCTCTCTTTTTTTAGGAATCAATGTGCCATATGTAAACATTTAGTTTGTCTCTTTTTCAGTCAACTCCAGCATTCCCTTTTGAAATGTTGATATGCAGGTTGTACGTATGCGAGGGGAAGGGAGAGAACAGATGGGAAGAGATACGCTGAAAATACATGGCTCATTTTCAACCTGGAAATAAGAATCAACATTTTTGGCAGCTAACCAAGGGAAGTACTAAATTCTCAGTCACCTGAGACCTCTAAATCAAGACTGAATGTTTTCCTAAAAGGTAGGGTCATCTAATTCAACCACGAGTTGTTAGGTTAGATACAAGAATTACTGGGTGAGGTTCTATGGCCTGTGTTATGCAGAAGGTCAGAGCAAATGATCATAACGGCCCCTTCTGGCCTTAACATTGATTAAGCTCTCTTTTTTAAGCATTTAAAAAAAATCACAAACACAAACCATTAACATTTTTAAAGCCTTGTCTTCTAGAATTCCTCTTCAGATTTCCTCCTGTTGCTGGTGCAGCTCCACTGCAGGGAGCTCTAGTGGAGATAGGGTGCTGGAGATCTCTCTCATTTCATCTAACCCCTGCTCAGAATGGGATTACAAGAGAGTTCTTAATCAGCAGCTGCTCTACACTAACCGTCACTCCACTAGAAGCACCAGTGAACTGCCCTAGTGTTAGTATGCAAAAGTAAAGAAAAATGCTCATGTAGACGTAATGCTGGCAAACCAGGTTCCAGTTTATGCCAAGGCTCCCGAGCCTCACCTGAATACTGACAAACACATAGCTGGAATCAGTAGGGCTCATCTCTGTGTTAGTATCAGTAAAATAGGTATTAGAGCTATAAAAACGTGCCAAGTGTTTAAGCTTCACTAAATGCACTTAAACTGTGGCATGCATTAATCTCACTTATAACATGTGTATCCCATACCATAAGGTAATATTTGAGGATTTGCAGCATAAGCCTCTGTAACTGTGTAAAATTACCAGACAGGAGAGAAGCATTAACTAGTTTGCAATACTGGTCTCCAATAGAATGGATTAGGTCCTGTCTGACAAAGAAGGCCCATCAACCCCAGACAAACTATTGTGGAACATCAGAGGACAAAAGACTTTGTTGATTGCTCTCTCCACACACACTGAAGAGGAGACATGCAAGTGAATTTCTCCCATCAGCTAAGTTTTCAACTTGAAGCAGAAGAGGGGAAGGAATAAAAAGCCCTAACAAAGAGGAACTGTATCTTTATGCTTACTGGATTGTGAGGAGCAAGGATTACTAAGCATAAGCAAAAGATCCCCAGTGCTTAGCCTGGGTTAGCCCTAAAGGACTTACAGAATATGCTTATCAAAGAAGCTTCCATTACTTTTTGAAACTTAAGATTGGAATCTATTTGTGTGTATATATGTTTACCAGCTTTAACCTTCTAATTAACTCTCGTTTCCTTTTCCTATATAATGAATCTTTACGTAGTCCATTATAGGACTGGCTACTAGCACTGTCCTTGGTGTGAGATCTAAAGTGTAATTGACCTGGGTAAGTCACTGGTCCTTTGGGACTGGGAGTAACCTCAATATTACTGTGATTCATGGCATAAGTGACCATCTAACATAAAATAAGCTTATCTGGATGGCAAGAGAGATTTTGAGTAATCAAGGGGACTGTATGAGATTCCATGTTAAGCCTGTTATAGTGCCCAAGGAGTTTACGTTTGATAATTGTATGGTGAAATCTAAGGGCTTGTCTACACTTACAGTTTTGCAGCGCTGGCCGTTACAGCTGTGGTCGTACAGCTGTGTACGGCCAGCGCTGCAGTGTGTCCACACTGACAGCGACCAGCGCTGCAGTGTGTCCACACTTCTGCACCAGTGCAGCGCTGTTGTGAGTGGTGCATTGTGGGCAGCTATCCCACAGAGCACCTCGTCCATTTGCTGCTGGGGTTGTGGAAGGGACGGAGGGTGCGGGTCATTCCGCTTCCTGTTCCACAACCCGTGGTGCATCGCTTCCCTTTTCAGCCGTTGGTGCCATTTTGATTCTGCGCGTGTGATTTCAGGAGATGGAGCCCGAGCTGCTTAGGATGTGCTGATGAATGTTGCCACACATCCGTCTGGCAGTTGATCTATCCTTATGCTCCAAAGTGACGTTGAGAGCTCAGATGAGAATAGATGCTGCTGACACTGCTGACACTAAATTGCTTGGGCAGTAAGGACGGTGCTCGCACGTGAAATCTCTCTCTTTTTTGGGCTCGGGAAACAAGTACTGAGTGGTGGGATCACATCGTCCTGCAAGTCTGGGATGACGAGCAGTGGCTGCAGAACTTTAGGATGCGAAAAGCCACTTTCTGGGACTGTGTGCTGAGCTCGCCCCAACCCTGCCTGCGCGCACGGACACGAGACTGAGAGCTGCCCTGTCAGTGGAGAAGCGGGTGGCTATTGCAGTCTGGAAGCTGGCAACTCCAGACAGCTACCGATCGGTCGCAAACCAGTTTGGAGTGGGAAAGTCGACCGTTGGAATAGTGGTGATGCAAGTTTTGCAGGGCCATTAATCGCATCCTGTTCAGACGAACCGTGACTCTGGGGAATGTGCAGGACATTGTGGATGGCTTTGCCCAAATGGGTTTCCCTAACTGTGGAGGGCAATAGATGGGACGCATATTCCTATTCTGGCACCACCCCACCTGGCATCCGAGTACATTAATCGGAAGGGGTATTTCTCAATGGTTCTCCAGGCGCTTGTGGATCACCGTGGGCGTTTCACTGACATTTACACAGGATGGCCTGGAAAGGTGCATGATGCACGCATCTTTCGGAACAGTGGCCTGTTCAGGAAGCTGCAGGCAGGGACTTTTTTCCCAGACCGTAAGATCACAGTTGGGGACGTCGAAAATGCCCATTGTGATCCTTGGAGACCCCGCTTACCCGTTAATGCCTTGGCTCATGAAACCGTATACAGGGAAGCTTGACAGGAGCAAGGACCGGTTCAACTACAGGCTGAGCCGGTGCAGAATGACTGTGGAGTGTGCTTTTGGCCGTTTGAAGGGGAGATGGAGAAGTCTCTACGGGAAGCTACACGTGTTGGAAAGCAGCATCCCAGCGATTATAACCGCGTGCTGTATCCTCCATAATATTTGTGAAGGGAAGGGTGAAACCTTCAGTGACGAATGGGCCTCCGAGGTTCAACGCCTGGAGGCTGAATTTGCCCAGCCAGAGAGCAGGGCTAATAGAGAGGCCCAGCACAGTGCTTCAAGGATAGGGATGCCTTAAAGGAGCACTTTGAGGCTGAAAGCCAACAGTAATGTTGGGTGCCTTCCACTGCAGTTTAGTGCAGTGCCCACAGCAGTTACCTGCAGTGGTTTCATTGATTTGCAGTTCCTATTTTTTCACTTGTGGTACAGTATGTTACACTTTTTGTAATAATAAAAACTGCTTTAAAAGACAAGAAATCCTTTATTAAAAATACAGTACATACAACAGGAAGGGGGGTACGGTGAGGAGCATTACACTCACAGGTTTGAATATGTTCTTCCTTGAGGGCTATGCACTGCCTGCTGCACTTGAGGATTAAAATGCTGCATGGTGATGGGGGGTTGAGTGCATGGGTAAGGGTCGCAGTTATCATGGGTGTGAGGTGAACGTATTGGTGTTGGGGGCAGTTGGTGGTGGTAAGCACCAGGATGCTGGAAATGGGTGTTTTGAGGAAACAGTGGGGCACAATGTGCTGAGTTTTGGGATGGGGTGAGGCAGCCACGGTAGTGCTCTGCCTGCATGTCTACCATTGACTGCATGAGGTCTGTGTGGCGTTCCATGATGGGCTTAGCAGCCGATCTGTGGTTCTCTTTGCTGCCTGATCCTTCTTAATGCTACGTTTTTCCCGCCAATGCTGTAACTTTTTCTGTTCTGCGGAAAACATATTCATGACTGCTTTCACAAGCTGTTCCTTCGATTTCCTAGGCTTTTTTTCTTAAGTTTCTTAGCCTTTCAGAACTATCTGTTGCTCCAGATGTAGTCAAGGTCACTTAAAAAAAAAAAGAGTTTAAATGTTAATACAGAGGAAGCTTTGTTTTTAAGAGTATTTGTACCATCATTCTCAGACAGTGTGAACATACCACACTCTGGACACTGCAGCAGATCGAATGCACATGGTGAGTTTAAAGCCATTTGGATCACTGGGGAAAAGGTGGGTCTGATTGGTTCTGCTACAGGGAAATAACACATGCAGCACACCAGGGAAAGGAGGGGTGGCTCACAGGGGCATGGGGGGGGAGTGGTGGTTTGAGGCTGCCAGCTTTTCTTTTCCCTGTTAGCCCATGGGGGTTTATGCAAAGATCAGGTACAGGGAAATCAGAGAAAGGCATCTTGCACACACGGCTCAAAGGGGCAGGGTGGGGGTTTTCAGGCTGCCTCTCTCTTTCCCTGTTAGCCATGGGGTTTATGCAAAGATCAGGTACAGGGAAATCAGAGAAAGGCATCTTGCACACACGGCTCAAAAGGGCAGGGTGGGGGTTTTCAGGCTGCCTCTCTCTTTCCCTGTTAGCCATGGGGTTTATGCAAGATCAGGTGAAACAGGGAAATAGCACTTAACAGTATCCCTGCATTTTCAACAGAATTGTAACCTTCCAGATATCTCGCTGCTCAGGGTCACTGCTGCGAGGAGCGGGAGACCCTTCTACAGCTATGTGGATTCCGCCCTGGTCCCTACGCAGCTTCCCTGTGTGTAGCATGATCCCCCCACCCCTCGGCACACAATGGCGCGGACGTGTTAGCCTGGCTGGGACAAGGAACCACAGTTTCTCTCCCCATAAACTTGTTGAAGCGCATTGCACACGCTCTGGCTGAAACTTTTGAAGAGATTACAGAGGCAGATTACCACGACGTGATAGATCAAATCAATGGGCTATTCCACATCTAGGCATAGCCCCCCTGCTCCCAAAACATTTGCATCTTTGTAATAAAAAGCTTCTTACCTGGAACAGACCTCCTCTGATCCTCCTCAATAGTAGCACCCAGCGACTGGCTTGCTTCTTCCTGGGTAGAAAACAGCTCCTGGCTGCAGTCTGCAGGACATCACCCTCTGTGTCCCCTTCACCCTGGTCTCCAGGCTGTGAACTGTCCGATATGATCCTAGGATTGGCAGTGGGGTTACATCCCAGTATCGCATCCAGCTCCTTGTAAAACCGGCAGGTAGTGGGGGCAGCACCAGAGCGACGGTTTCCATCACGGGCTTTGGTGTAGGCACTCCTCAACTCCTTCACTTTAACCCTACACTGAACAGCATCTCGGTCATAGCCCCTGTCTTGCATTGACTGTGATATCTGGCCGTAGATATCATAATTTCTGCGGCTTGATCGCAGCTGGGACTGAACTGTCTCTTCTCCCCAAACACTGATTAGATCCTGCAGCTCGGCACTGCTCCATGTGGGGAACGTTTGGGGCGTGGAGGCATTGTTGCTGATTGATTGATTGATTGATTGATTGCACTCCACGCCTCGCTGAGCAAACAGGAAGAGGATTTTTTAAATTCCCGGGGCATTTAAAGGACGGATTACCTGAGCCCAGGGCAGTGGAGTGCTAAGCGGTGACTAGAGAGGCTGAAAAGGAATGCTGGGATAAGTCCTAATACCCTGGAGGCCAATAAAAACGCTGGTGAGTGTCCACACCTGATGACCAGCGCTGCATCACCAGCGCTGGTCTCGCTACACCGGAAGCGGACACAGGTGTACAGCCAGCGCTGCAAACAGGGAGTTGCAGCGCTGGCTGAGCTTTTAAGTGTAGACGCCTGCTAAGCTGCAGCGCTGTAACCCCCTCACCAGCGCTGCAACTTGCAAGTGTAGATCTGGATGGCAAGAGAGATTCTGAGTAATCGAGGGGACTGTATGAGATTCCATGTTAAGCCTGTTATAGTGCCCAAGGAGTTTACGTTTGATAATTGTATGGTGAAATCTAAGTATAGCACTCTCAGCGAATTTGGCGCTTGTGTCCTGTTTCCTAACACACTGCCTTGAGATTGGTACTCATGTTCTTGAGCTACTGCAGGACAGCCTGACAGTAGACACTAGCTAGTGAGTATTAGGAAAATCAGCCAGAAAATCTGTCGAAATCGCATTAAGGTTCAGAGAATCACATTTCAATCTACCGTATGACATTTCAATGCCTAGCAGCAGAAAATACGTTTCTTAAAATATACCATCTATAGAGTTCACTATAAATCCCCATCAGAGCTAATAAACACTTCCAAGTACTGCAGGTTCATCAACAAGACTCCCTAAGGTGGTAGCTTGATTATTCAGTTTTCATTAAAAGACTCTGTGAGATTCCAGTTCTTTGGAACTTTGACTCAATTTCCTGAAAAGAATGTAATCTGACTGTAGAAACCAACAATAAAGTATCTGCCTCTAAAGAGTGTGAACCAGACTTTGAATAAAACAGACCCTCAAAGGCTGATCCCTGGCTTCTGAGGATCACTGACATAATTTAAGTTTTAATTAAAAAAGACATACATTGTATTGTTTGCAGTGTTGCAGTTGTTTTAGTCACAACATATAAAAAAGACAAGGTGGGTGAGGTAATATCGTTTATTGGACCAACTTCTGTTGGTGAGAAAGATAAGCTTCTGAGCTCCACACCCACTTATCTCACCCACTGTGCCTTGCCCATGCAATACCACTGCAATTCATAATTCATGCAACCACAAAAACAACATTTGTGAGTAACTCAGCAAAAAAGTGCCCCGTCTAGACAACACATCAAGTCTGTTGTGCTGCAAATAACAGGATTCCACCCCAGGTGTAAATTTTGACCAAATTTTGTTTAACTAAAAAGAAAAACAAAACATTTTGATAAGGTCAATATGTTTTTTAGAATGGAATGTTTTGATTTTTCATTTTTAAACATCGTTTTGTTATTATAATATAAAATAAAATAAATGTCAGTAATAATACAAAATGAAATGAAAATTGGAACAAACATTTTGATTTTATCAGAACAAAATTTTTCAATTAACTCTCGATTTTTTTTTTCAAAAATTTTGTTTTGCAGAAAATTTCAAAAATGTTGATTCTGTCTCAATTCAAGACAAAACAAATGTTTAAAATCTCAAAATTTTTCCTGGGACAGAAATTATGTTTCCCAGACATAGGGATATTTTGTAGATAAGTTGCAGACATGAAATAATACTGAAACAACACTGTGTGTATTCTATACCTCGCTCTGCCATACTGAGACTGCTCCATGCAGAACGCAACTAAATGTGAACCAAAATATATATGTTACAACTAAACTGAATAGTGATAAACCATCCCCTCGAAGAACTTTGTCAGTCTCATTCCTATTAGCTCCTGTTGCTAAGCAAACTGAAATTGATTGCCAATGTCGTACCAACAAGATTTCTGAAATGAAAATATGAATATGCAGAGCTACAAAAATTAAACCTATAAAGCAAAACTCTTATAGCAACTGTAGGTTTTTAAAAAAGAAAAAACTAGAGACTTTGAAAAATCCTCAGCTATACATTCTTATTAATTTTTTCTCATTTTTATATCTAACATTAAAGATTGCATCCTTTAGAATCTGTCTCATGAAGTGAAACCGATAAATTCAATAGCAATTACAGTCATGTATATGCTTTTGTATTTGAGCCATGGAACACAAATACTTATATCAATAAACTCACATGAAAAAATGGTCAAAGAACTTTTGCATTAATGTTATTAAATGAAAACATTTTCTCTCAAAATATAAATCAACATAACTATCTAGTAAGAAATGTACCAGTCTCTGACATGAGAAATATTTTCCATTCTCATGGCAGATACAAAACAAAGCAGCAGAACAAAGACAAACTTTGATTAGCTATTCAGATTACCTTAGACAAGGGTTTTCTTTCTGCAAACTTCATTTCTAGATACAGATTCTTGAAAAACAGCTGAACAAAAACGTGCAGCTGATGAAGCAAGAAAATATTTACAAAACAGATACGAAGTCATCTCCAGGGGGGAGTGGGGAGAAGCAGAGGCTAAACCATGTAAATTAAATCTGTAATCCTGATTAGAAAAATATGCCAGATTTTTAACATAGAGCTCAAGAACACCAAAAAGGACAACAACCTGCTTTATGGTCTGTTTCTTCAGAAGAATGTTTCTAACAAACACAAATCCAAGCAATGGAGATGAAAAAAGCCATCAGCACATAATATTAAAGAGAAACCAGGACTCATTTCAAGCTTTGTTGATTTATTTTATATATATATAAACAGATCCCAGGAACAACATCAGAGCTCTCTGTCCAGAAGAGTGCAGTGCTAGGAACAGCTAAGATACTGCGCAGAACCCTCAAACTCCCAGGCCTCTGGTAGAGGACCCGAGGTTGAGGAAGACACATACCACCCATAGGGGTGAGAGGGGAATTTAAATTTTATATATATATATATAAAAAAACATGTCTTTCTTTTTTTGATTTCTCATTAAACGTGCTCAGATTCAACTTCCCTTTTAAAATACTAAGGAGTATCTCACCCTGCAACTTCAGCTTTTGCAAAGCACAGATGCACAGTCTACTTATGAAAGGCATAGATATTATATTCCATCACTGCACACTGTGATTATGGACATCTGAAGCTTTACAAATTGTGAGAGGCAGGAAATTGCATAGGAAAAATGTTTATGATGCTCATCCAACAGAAAGCACTACTCATAGCAAACAGCACAACATATGATGGACTTAATCCTTAACCCCACTCTACACCCCAGATGATAAAAAGCCAATGTAGCTGACTCCTATCCACCCTCTGAAGTCCTCAGGGTAGGGGGAATTCTAGGGGCATTGCAAGGGGCAGGAGGTATAGACAGAGAGATGCTGCACTCCAGCCATCCTCAAATGGCAGACAATCCCTGTGGGCCATTCCTAACCAAACATAGTTTAAAGCACCAGGGCTGTACCAAACTACACCAAGTGCCAAATGAGCCCCTAGCCAGCCAGAGGAGTGAAAAGCAGCAAATGATTTTCCCTTTTCAGTTCTGCCCTTTCATATAAGGTCTGAAGCCAGTGTGGGTAATGTCCATGTTGTAGCGTGACTGTACTACATGCATTTTTGAATACAAATGTGTATCTAAACACGCTGTATGTGCACAGTAACTCTACCCCTATTCCTAAGAAACCCAAGTAACACCTTCTGTGTTTTCACAATTTGCGAGCAGAATGTGATTAGGAAGCCTGCAAACCACATGGGACCGTTATTTTTATTTATTCCTTCAAACTACTAATCAGAAAAGTACTATATTTAAATGTACATCTCTCTCTGGACTGGTTTTATCTGCTGTAGAAGCAAGATATTTTCAGCGGGGATCCTGAAGCTGGAAGCTTTATTTTTTGTAAGCTGCCTAGCAGCCTGTCAAAAGCTAAATTCCAGTTTACAGCTGAAAACCATGAGGAAATTCCGAAGCCTTTAAAAATTATACAAATGAGATCTTAATCCCAGCCTTCCTCACCAAAGGGGACTCTATATCTGGGCAAATTTACTTTGAATGTTTGTTTGCAGATATTTGGATAACTGGAAAACTAGAGAAAAAATGCTATTTTTGTTAGCATTTGTGATTCACCTCCATACTTCTTATGACCATAATGAAACAGCAGAGAGAGCCCTGTAACCACAGATTAGTCAATCTGGAGTTATGTTGCAGTTGCTGCCTCAATTTCCCCTCAAAGACGGTTTTCTCCAGAACTGATAGGGTGAGTTGAGCCTCTGACCAAATCACAAAAATCCCTTTCTGGGGTAAAGAAGAGTCCAAAACAAAATAAAGTGTCATTCACCTCTCTCCAGGTCAAGTCTTTCACCATGGTTGCAGGGGAATGTCCTGAAAGGACCAGAATTTGGACAGGAATGGGTCATGTCTACTTTTAAAGAGACAGCCCACCTATGACCAGTCCCAAGTATTTATCTGTAGGAGCTGCCAGGACAAGTCTTCTAAAGACAAGTGATCAAGAGCAGCCTTTACTTACGCAAAACAAAAGAGAACACACAAAACCGCATATAAGACAGGAGAATGTGGAGGTGGGTCAGATCCTGGTAGCAGAGCTGGGTTAAAGTTTTCAGCTGAAACTTTTTTTTCCGGTCTTCAAAAATGCAGGTTTGGGTTGACAGAAACATTTCACAAATTCGTGTCAATTTCAGCAAACTGTTTCAGTTAAAACAATAAAGGAAAATAATTCGGAAGGTGCTATTTCAAAAAATAAGGAGAAGAGGGCAGATCGGGTCCACAGACTCTGGCCCTTAGGCATCGCTGTCGTGAGTGCCAGGGCAGCTCTGCGGACTCTGGCCATTAGGCCTCGCTGCCCTGAGGACAAGAGCTCCTCCCTAATCTCCATTTGCTAGGCTTGCTACCCTGACTGCGAGGAGCCACATTCACCGAGAGTATTCTCCCCACCATGACGGCCTGAAACCCTGCTACACGTGGTATTTGAATCCAAAGAAGAGTAATTTATATGGCATTCCCAAGGTGGTATAATGGACAGTACTACACGGGCAGGGATTTAAAGGGCCCTTTAAATCAGCAGCCGGTGTGGCCCGGTACGGCATACTGGCTCTTGCCGGTACACCGTACCAGGCCATACCGGCTTACTTTCACCTCTGCTGGGATGATTTAGCTGGGTATTGGCCCTGCTTTGAGCAGGGGAGTTGGACTAGATGACCTCCCGATGTCCCTTCCAACCCTGATATTCTGTGATTCTATAAACCACATTTTATTTCCTATCAAGCTCCATGTCCATGGAAATCTCACTCTTTCAGAATGAAACTCGGTGTAGGTAATGACAGCTTAGTTTCTACTTTTTGGAGTATCCGGCGTGTGCACACCTAAAAATCCTGCTGCAAGAACTGAAGAACTAAGACAATCCAAGCTAGGACTATTGAGCTCCCTAAAGGCTACAAGCATGGAATGATTCATAAAACCATGCTTAAATTGAATTATAATGAAATATAGGCCACAGGAAAGAGAATCTCTGGACAAGATTCAAATAGAGCTGAAACACAAGCGCTTATTAACAAAGGACACAGAAAACTTTTTCAAAGTAGGCCCAAACTCCAACCCCTCATTCATATACAAGTGCTTATGGCCTTATATTATGTTTAATAACTATTAGAGAAAGCAAACACTGCACACATTTTACTGTATTCATTATAATACAATGAATAATCATACCTTAGGAATCATTATTATAGGTATGACTGGTAGTACCACCAATTTATTATTATTATTAATGGAGTACTGTTATTCATTTTATTATAATAAGGAGTACACTAAAAATTGTTCCAACAAAATTCTGCCTAATGCAGACGTGCTGCAAGGAAAATTTTAGACCGAATGATTAAAGCTTGTCCAAGTTGTAAGCAACTTAAAACAGTGTCTTATAACAGAAAGCGTTGGGCAATCTTAATGATGACATATATAGTATATTAAAATAATTATTTAAATTATGACTTAATAACACTGTATCTCACTTTTACAGCACCTTTCACTCATGGATCTTAAACATTAATTAAGCCTCAAAAAAAGAATGGGCAAGTTAGCTCAATATTATTACCCGCATTTTACAGATGAGAAACTGAAGCACAGAGAAGTGAAGTGACTTGCCCACAGTTAGACAAGAGGACTGTGAAAGTGAGAACAGAATTCAGATTTCCTGACTCCAGATCCCACGCTTCAATCACAAGATGATTCTTCTCCTTATGAAATATATAAGCACTCTAGAATATCTTCTTGGTATCTCCAGATAAGGTATAGTTTACACAGAAATAAAAAACAAAACATACGGCAGTGTGAGCAACTTCTCTGTGCAAATTATGTATCAATGGGTGTGTCTACAGTGCATCTGGAGGCATAATTCCCTGCTCAGGTAGATGCACCTGCGCTAGGTACACTCGAGCTAAAATGCTAAAAACAGTAATGTGGCCATGGCAGCGCAGCTGGTGACACAGGGTAGCCACCCGAGTGCTTACCTAGGCTACCTTGCCGTTTATAATGTGCTAACTCCATTAGAGCTAGCATGCGTACAGGTACCCAAGTTGGATATTACAGTGTAGATGTACTCTAAGAATAAAAGAAATTAGTCCTTGCAAAATCTTTTGTATAAGTATGAATTACAACCTTCTGTGAGATCTAGGGTCAGAGTTAGTTAGCAGATAATGGACAAAATTCTCTTCTAAATTCACTAGACATGCACTGTACTGGGGCTTGGAAACAACACATATCCCATAGTTTTGGGGACTGTTTTGTTAAGTTACAGGAAAAGAACTATAAATGGCTGAATATGTAATGATAGGTGAAAAGCTTGATACAGTACTGATAAGCTGCACAGAGCTTATTTAGCACTCTTTCCATGACAACTTTGCTCAAACAGCAATCAGGCAAACAAGGAATTCCCATTTTTAACTGGAACTTCACAATTACACAATATATTCCTCACCCAGCTCTTACCATATAGATCCCGTTGTATGATGTGTGGTCTCTATGGCAGTCCAACTATTGGGAATGTTGTGGTTTTAGTGACCAGTGCTTTTAGGCCAAAATGAGCTTCCTCAATTAATTGTTAATATTTTCTTATTTGGAAACAGATCACTTCTTAAAAGATTACTGTCTGCCCTTTTATCACCAAAACCACATTTTAAAAAGTACCGATGGCTAACATCAAAAAGCCTTCACGTTCACATGGCTGTTGAAGAGTCAGTTGTCATTCCAGTCTGATGCTTTCATCATGGTTTACAAACAAGATCACAATATTAACATTTTGGCATTTGCTAGGATTATTGGCAGCTATACACAGTAGGAGACAAAGCAGAGAAATGGAACTGCCCGCACTCTCCATCATGCCCAGATGCAATGTCACTCTCCAGATCCATCTGCAGCGTGACATTTATGTAAAAGCTCTCCTCTTTATGATGATCTTGCTTTGATGCTATTACAAAATGATACATCCACAAATTCCAGAATATTCTGAAAGGCTAAATGCATAGCTATGCATCTATTAAACCACTTAAAATCTACAGTGAGTTAACATTAGGGCTCTGGTTTAACCTGCATAAGCATGGAAAGGAAAGTAGCCTCACTTCTGAGTAAGTCGCTGGGACTGCAAGAAGGTTAGAAAAATGGGTGATGTTACAGACATTTTGATACTTTGGCATATGGAGTGAGTTATGTACAGAGCATCAGCCTTAATTCTAAACATTCTTTCTGTTTGTCTAATGTAGACTGAATTTTTTAACCTATTTCATTTCCATATGTTAGGCAGTATAGGGAGGACAGCTTGACAGCAGGACTGCACATGGCACAAAATTACTTTTGGAGGACATCAGACCTGTGTATGGTGTCTCAGACTTAAAGGAGTCTCATGTTCAAGATGTTTCTGCTGTGTCTGCCAGCACAAAACTACCGTGTGTGCTATCACCAGTACTGTAGCTGGGCTTTGTCCAAGTTCCCCACCATTCACTGTCTGCTGAGTAGGTGTTTTGTACAGAGATACAACTTAATTGACAGATGAACATGCTCCTCCACATAGAGAAGCTCCTGTTTATCATATAAGCACTTGATACTATGGGAGTAGTACGGGGGTGAGAATGTGGTCTATGGAGAGGAAAACTTAGCAAGAAGGTCGGGGAAGATCGAGGAAAATACTGAAAGCCTTCTTCAGCATTAAGTCACCAATCACATGTGCATCAATTTGTACAGTTGCCAGCTACTGCCTTTTGACAGAATACCTGATGCCTTTTTGTGTTCTACAAGTATTTAACCTTAATCATCAATTTAGGAGAAGAGGCCAAAGAAAGAAAGTTACTTGACTCCACAGCATTAGTTTACATCCCGGGACATAAATTCACTTCTATTTGTTTTTATGTGGCTTGACAACTGCTGTATCCAGCTGCTGCTGTAACATAAATATCATGGGTAAGAATGGCCCCATACTGTAGAATGATAGGGTTAGAAGGGACTGCAAGAGTCATTACATTTGGCTCCCATAAGTCACTGCTTATACATGTATGCTAATGGCAGGCTCAAAGCAAAATCCCAGCTCAGAATATTTCTGAACTTGTTTTTAAACACGGATCAAATCCAACTTCAGGGTGTTTGGATTTGGGCCATTAAAGAGCTATTATTATGCATTATTTTTGAGCTTGGAGCCAAGGGTTTGATTTGCTTCTCCCTAATAAATATGTTTACTTCATTCTCTGAAATATCTGTGACTTTCCATTGTGTAAAAGCCCAGCTCTGCCACTCTTGGTACTACTGAATTATATTTTGGTTTGTTCATCGTCAGTCCATGTCCGATTAAAGGATGCTTTGGCTACATTTTTGTTCAGAGTGGGATCCTGCCTGGCTCAGGCTGAGGGTTTCTCTCTACTGCAGCTGCTATCATCCTTTGTGCTACTTGAATATTCTCTCTCATCTAAACTTTCTGTGGTCTTTTAATCCTGCTACTACCTGTGCAACGTTTCTGAGTGATGCTGATCTTGGTGCCCTCCCTGGATGGCCTATCATACTTAAATGCAAATAGGCAGAAATGCTGGCACTCAGTTTTTGCTGCTTTTATTAACAAGGTTCAAATCAGCTATTATCTTTGTGAAATTTTCATATAAAAAGAGGAGAATCTCTGGGAAAGTCTCAATATTATTATATAAGATTCTATGCAATACTTGTAATAGTCTATATTATACTATATTTTGTGATTGAGCTTTACGTATTTTTTCAGGCTTAGAGCTGAGGAAAGGCCCAATCTCCTCACAGTATCTCAAATGAGGGATGAAGTGCACGCTTCACAGGAAGAGCATTATTCACTTACACAGCCCCCATCTGAAGTGCAACACTGCCGGATCAGCTATGTAACTTGTTTCAGCAACAGCTTTCCCATCAGTGCCTCCTACTGGAAGTGTCTTTTTTGGATCCACATGGGAAGCAGCCAAGAACACATGAAATATCCAAAGGAGGCTCTTCACTTCCCTGTACTGTTTTTGGCATTTGTCTACTCTACTTTAAGTACATTAACTCCCCCATGTGACTATCGCGCTGCTGACAGTGCTCAGGCAGAACCTTCATTGGGGTAGCAGCTGCTGCCATGCTCCCATAGGACTCAACAGATGCCTGGGCCTCACTTTGGGCACTGAGGCACAGGGTCAGAATGCTCCTTTGTTGATACTCTACAGATGTGTCCACAGAGCCCCGGTACCTACGTGTACCCCAGAAATACAGCTCACCTCTTTTGGACAATGAAAGCATTGTGGGTGTGGCCTACTCCATGCCTCATATAAGGTAAGGTGGTGCCAATATTTGGAGTGCAGTCTGCTCCCTTTTCCTCCACCAGCATCAACATCTTCAGCTATTTTCCTAGTATTCTTATTCTTCCTCCCTGCTCTCCTCCTCTTCCTCTACCTACCACCAAAATACCAAAAGTATCTAAGTAATGTGCTAATGCACGTTTGTACAGCAACTCTCTTTCTTTCTCACACACTACCACTTTTTTCCTTCCTTAAAACTCATTTGAAAGATACAATTTTTGAAAGATGGCTGCTATCCCAACTTGCGTGTCTAGCTGACAACAGTATGTCACAGTTGCATATATGTCTGTGCAACACCCAGCCCTCCTTGAGCTAACTTGCATCAATTTCTTTTTCAGCCAAAGCAAATGTTTCTTAAAAAATTTCCTAAATCAATCAATCAATAAATAAAGGGGTCTGAAAACATATGACACAGTTTTGGTGGGAAATTCCACAATAATATTAGGAAAAAAATGGATGTGTTCATAGAGCACTAACAAGCACATTGAAACCCATAAAGAATCCAAAAAGTAATGGCAAGTGTAATTACATTTTCAATAGTAACCTTTCAAGTTCATATTTTGAAAATGTTCTACAAACCTAGGGAGACAAGACATTTTATTTTAAAGCACTAACATAGGGCAGTAACCTTTGAAAATTTGGATAGTAAAATCATTAGAATCACTTTTAGGAGAAAAGGGTTCCCAAAGGACTTGGGCACATTCAAATGTATGCAATTCCAGCTACATTAGAAACAGAATGCATTAAAAATCTTTCGTGATTAAAGGGATATACAATTATTGTTTGCATATTTTTTCTCTCTCTCCCTTCCCCTCATCCCCAAAACCCCTCAGTAGCCCTGCTGGGGCAATGCAGTCCTGCACCACCCTTTAAACCAGTCTGTCACTAAATGGCACAGACTAGTCCCAAATCTAGAGGGTTTACCACTTGTCGATGTCCTTTTAACAGCTCATACTAGTGTGCATTAGAACTATTGCAACATCACCCTGCAAATATCCATAGACTAAAAGAGAAACGGTTGCCAACTCTTATGATTTCATTGAGAGACTTGCGCTGTTTGGTGTACTTCTTAGACCCTCAGTTTCTGAAGCCAAGTGATTATGTGAAAATCTCAGCTTTCCTTAAAAAAAGTTTGTAGCAGTGATGGGTTCAGAGCTGGGGAAAGGTTAAGTGTGCAGGCTGAAAAGAGTATTCTTGGTACTATGAGCAAAAAAGGCTATTTCCTGCTATCTGATCCCTTCTGAATTCAGATGCAGAGGCCTTTGGACATTCTTTATAAATAAACTAAACTGCATCAAAGAAATACCTATCACCAATTTCTACTCCCTACTGATTACCACACACTGCAGTTTCAATACATTTTCCAATATGAAACCCTGTAATAAAAGAATTTCACAACTAAATTACTGGGATTTTAACATACTCATTCTTGCTGCTTTATGCTGCTCAGGCAGAGCAAGGCAGCCAGAAAGCTCTGATAAAGGGGTAACGGGGCACACCTGAAATGGGGGAACCCCAGATAACATAAAGGCGGTATACCCAGCTCCATGCACAATGCAACCATGACCCCTGCAGGCATAGGAACGTTGGGAGCAGAAGAGAGCTGGAACATGCTGCACTCTGGAGAACTTTACCATCTCATACAGTCCCCAGCTAAAACCCCTCGAACGCATCATCAGGGAGCTACAACCCGTCCTGGACAATGATCCCACACTTTCATAGGCCTTGGGAGGCAGTGGCCAGTCCTCGCCTACAGACAAACTGCCAACCTGAAGCATATTCTCACCAGTAACTGCACACCGCACCATAGTAACTCTAGCTCAGGAACCAATCCATACAATAAATCTCGATACCAACTGTGCCCACATATCTACACCAGCGACACCATCACAGGACCTAACCAGATCAGCCACACCATCACCGGTTCATTCACCTGCATGTCCACCAATGTAATATACGCCATCATATGCCAGCAATGCCCCTCTGCTATGTACATCGACCAAACTAGAACAGTCACTACGGAAAAGGATAAACGGACACAAAATCAGATATTAGGAATGGCAATATACAAAAACCTGTAGGAGAGCACTTCAACCTCTCCGGCCACACTATAGCAGATTTAAGGTGGCCATCCTACAGCAAAAAAAACTTCAAGGACCAGACTTCAAAGAGAAACTGGTGGCTTCAGTTCATCTGCAATTTGACACCATCAGCTCAGGATTAAACAAAGACTGTGAATGGCTTGCCAACTACAAAAGTAGTTTCTCCTCCCTTGGTTTTCACACTCAACTGCTAGAAGAGGGCTCATCCTCCCTGACTGAACTAACCTTGTTATCTCTAGCTTGCTTCTTGCTTGCACATATATATATAATATATAACACACACACATACACACACACACACACCACCTACCTACCCTGGAAATTTCCACGACATGCATCTGACGAAGTGGGTATTCACCCACGAAAGCTCATCCT
Source organism: Chelonoidis abingdonii (assembly GCF_003597395.2). Taxonomy (NCBI): domain Eukaryota; kingdom Metazoa; phylum Chordata; order Testudines; family Testudinidae; genus Chelonoidis; species Chelonoidis abingdonii. Next base: position 87,635,237 of record NC_133770.1, read on the forward strand.
CCAAAACGTCTGTTAGTCTATAAGTGCACCAGAATTCTTTGCTGCTTTACGATCCAGACTAACACAGCTACCCCTCTGATACTTTACAGCATAATAGCCCCTAGGTGCAATTACAAACCTAAAACAAGTTAGAAGAGCACCATTGCTGGGCCCTAGCTAAGGGGAGGCAAAAAGGTGGCTTAGAGCTATATTTGTTCCACCCCACACACACCATCACATTCCAACTACTTTGGTGCAAATAGGGTGACCAGATCATAGAATGAAATCTCGGGATGCGGGGGGGGGGGGGGAAACGGAGGGGGAAAAAAAGCCGTTTCACAGGGACTGGGGAAATTAGCCAGGCCCTGGCCGCACTGCGGCTGCGCGTGTTGCCCTCCCGTGGCCCTGGGCACATACAGCATGTCCCGCCACCCCGCGGGAAGGAGCCTGTCATAATAGATAGGTAAGGTAAGGTTAATTTTCTTTTACCTGTAAAGGGTGAACAAAGGGAATCAAACACCTGACAGAGGACCAATCAGAGAACTGGAGTTTTAAAAGTCAGGGCGGGAATTGTGTACTCTGGGTCTTTGTGTTTCTCCCAGCTATGGAGGAAACAGCTTCTCCTGCTAACTCCTATTTCTTTCTAATTTTTCCTACAAAGTGTGAGTACAAAGGCAACAAGGCAAATAGGCATGTATATGGCTTTGTGTTGTATTTAATGTGTGGTGTACTGTGTTGGACTCTGTAATTGGGCTTACTCTTTTAAATCAGACTGTTATTCATATTTTCTCTAAGCAAGAGCTGTATTGATTCTTAAATGCAGTAACATTGTTTTGTATTTCTTTCTTTTTATATAAGTTTTCTTTCTAAACCTTGTGGAGTTTCTTTACCTAGTGAGGCAGAGGGGAGAGAATCTCTGTGCCCAGAGCTCTGTTTTATCGGTGACAGGCTAGAGGGGGAGGGAAAGCCCAACTCTGTGTCTCACCTTCTATTGTCCCAGGGCGGAAAAGGCTACAGGACAAGGGAGGGGGATCTCTTGTGTGATGCTGACTAGGTGTATGCATAGCCTCGGGGAAGCTAGATTGCCCCTCGGTTGTATCAAGGAGTGAAGTATGCATCGCATGGCTAACCCAGGAAAGGGGGGGAAGCTGGGGGATGAGATAGGGAGACCCAGGGGTCTGGGTCTTGGGGGGTTTCTCCAGGGAAAGTCTGGGGGGACCAGAGCGAGGCAGGCGCTATATTCCTGTCTGGTGGCAGCGAGATAGATCCAAGCTGGGTATAAGCTTGGGGAAGGTTCACAGTAAACACTCAGATGTTGAACTCTAAGTCCAGATTTGAGATAGACGTTTACTACAGAGCCGCACCTGGAGCGCACCCGAGCGGGAGAGGCGCAGGGCTCTGGAGCGGTCATGTAAAGTTTATCGGCTCGGGGGGAACCCCAGCCGGCTCCTCGCCCCTGCAGGGGGGTAGCATCCCTGCCCCGCTTCAGCATGTCCTGCCGGCCACTGCAGGCCAGGTAAGGAGCCGACTCCCTCCCTCCCCCCTCATCCTGGCTCCTCAGCTGAGCGGCATTCCTCCTCCCTCCCATGCTTGGAGCTGTAATGGTGGCGCAAGCCTGGAGGAAGGGAGTGGTGGAGCAGCTTCCAGTTCCTGGAGCTGGTGGTGAGTACGAGCTCTGGCACCGGGCAGGCAAGGGGGACTGGCACGGGGACTGCTCCCCCAGGAAGGAGATGGGGGGGGTCAGCTGAGGAGCCAGGACGAGGGGGGTGGGGGGGACTCGGCTCCTTACCTGGACTGCAGCGGTTGGCGAAACATGCTGAAGCAGGGCGGGGACGCTACCCCCCTACAGGGGCGAGGAGCCGGCCGGGGTCCCCCTCAAGCCAATAAACTTTACATGGCCCGCTTGCACAACCCCGAGCTGCTCTCCCCGGCCGCTGCCGGGGTCTGGAGCCCTGGAGCCCCCCCGGCTCCCTCCAGGCTTACGCCACCATTACAGCTGCAAGCTTGGGAGGGAGGAGGAAATGGAATACCACGTGCTTGGGGAAGAGGAGGGGCCAGGGTGGGGATTTGGGGAGGGATCCAATAGGGGAAGGAAGGGGCGGAGTCATGGGGGCGAGAGTCCCTCCAGGAGGGCAAAATTGGTTGCTTGCGCAGTGTCCTGATCGCACATGGGTCGGAACGCGGGACAAAGAAGCAAATAGCGGGAGAGTCCCGATAAAATCGGGACATCTGGTCACCGTAGGCCCCTCTCCTGCAGGGACTTATAGCCTGTGCCTCCTAAAGAGCAAGGACTAGCACCGTGGTCTTGCATATTGCAAAAGAGAACCTTCCCTGCTAAGCTAGTCGGGTAGGGGAGTAAACTGAGTTTCACTTGTCAGAGGTGTTCCCTGTTGTATAAATAGTCATTGGCACTGCATTCGCCTTTCATTCCCCAACTCTCAGGCTACAGTCATTTGCATATTCATTCTGTCCTGGTGCTATTGCGAATGGTGCTGTATTGCCACTAATGATAACCAAGGAACTGTCCTAATCAATGAGCAAAGCATTATAAGGAAGGCACCTCACCTCTACCACAGCTGCCCTTTTGGGAATGGAACCTAAGTCCCTCCCTTTTCTTAAAATGTATTTTATTTTATTTTATTTTATTTTGCCGTAACTAACCAGTGAATTTATTGAGCTGATCATCTAGGTTGACCCCTTAAGTCTGTCTCTGATTCACTTCTTTCAAAGACAGACTCTCATCCTGTAGGTAACAGCCTGCATTCTTGGCTCCCAGATGGGTTATGTTGCATTTTGCAGTGTTAAAACACATTTTGTAGTAAATTAACAATGGAATACGCTCACAGCGGGTCTTTTCGCACTATACACGACACTGGGATAGGTACAGGGTCTTTCAGCTATAGACACTGGGAATACCCTCCCAGCCTGAATATACAAGAACAAATTAAAATCATTTCAGCAAAATACAAATTTGAACTCCTTCCAGCCAAATACACAATTGAACTCCTCTCAGCCAAATACACAATTGCAAATAAAGAAACCAAACATAAGCCTAACTCGCCTTATCTACCTAGTACTCACTATTCTGAACTTATAAGAGCCTGTATTGGAAAGATTGGAGAGAAACCTGGTTGCACATCTGGTCCCTCTCAGAACCCAGAGAGAACAACCACCAAATTCTAACAGCACACAAAGAAACTTCCCTCCCTCAAGATTTGAAAGTATGCTGTCCCCTGATTGGTCCTCAGGTCAGGTGACAGCCAGGCTTACTGAACTTGTTAACCCTTTACAGACAAAAGAGATATAAAGTACTTCTGTTCTGTTAACTCCTACTATCTGTTTACGACAGATGGCTTAGCTCAAATCTTTGTTGATGGAAAGTTAATTTGTTCATTCCCCATCTGAAGTCATAATCCTTTGTTTATGACATCATAATTAGTTGCTGTGGAGAGGATTATGCTGGCAAAGAAACGCTTATGGCTGCATGTGAGAAATAAGCAGCCAGGACAAAAACTATTCAGCAACAAAGACCTTGTTTTCATGGAACTGCCCCATAATAACTAACAATAATTATAATTTAAAAAAGAAAGCAAAGGGGAATTACACACACACACACAAATAGAATGAGGCATCATGTTTTCACATTTAAAACACGTTTTATTTATGGAAATACTGGGTAGATGTACTTTCCTCAATATTAGTTCATCTTCAGAATCTAAGAGAAGTCACTGGCGTTAATTTAAAGCATGGGCAAATACATTAATGGTTGTCTTAGTTTGTTTAAAGTAATTTCCATTCTTACTCAGCTAGAAGGTTTGGAATAGTTTCAGAACCAGTAAGCGCAACATTATTTTTCATGATGATTGACGGGAAGCTGTAGGTAGTGACAATTTGTGAAATTAAGTTACAGTGTGTCAGCTGACTTGGCTTAACAGGCTCCCCCGGGTTTCAATAACCGTTAATAGAAAAATGAAGCAGTAGAATTTTCAGGCTCTCTGGGCCATAATGTGCATTCAGTGCACACAGGTAACTCCTAGAAATGTTAATGAGTCACAAGTGTACAGTACACTAAACTGGAAATATGCTCCTCTGTTTGTAGGGAAGCCTTTGCATTGAAGACTAAAAGATCTCAATTAATATGTAACAGATAACATCACTGAAGATATTTTTAATACAGATCACAAGTCTGGCTCTGGGGGGAAAGGTGTGGGTATCTGGGTAAGGGGGGCATGGCTGGGCATTGGGGATGGGGGGAAGGGGACAGAGAAACAGGAACTGGGTAGGTCCTACCAAATTCATGGTCAATTTCATGGTCATAAGATTTTAAAAATAGTAAATTTCATTATTTCAGCTAATTTTATGGTGGTGTAATTCATGGGGTCCTAACCCAAAAAGAGTTGGGTGGGGGTTGTACGGTTACTGGGGGGAGGGGGGGGGTTGCAGTACTGCCACCCTTACTTCTGCGCTGCGGGTAGGCAGCTGGAGAGAAGCAGCTGCTGATCAAGAGCTCAGCTCTGAAGGCAGCGCCACTGTCAGCAGCAGCGCAGAAGTAAGGATGGCATGGTGTGGTATTGCCTCCCTTTCTTCTGCACTGCTGTCTGCAGAGCTGGGCCATCAGTCAGCAGCCACCACACTCCGGGCACCCAGCTCTGAAGGCAGCAGCACAGAGCAGTAACACCCTTATTTCTGTACTGCTGCTGGCGGGACACCACCTTCAGAGCTGGGCACTCAGCAAACAGCTGCTGCTCTCTGGCCACCCAGCTCTAAAGGCAGCACAAGAAGTAAGGGTGGCAATACCACGACCATCCCTAAAATAACCTTGCAACCCCCTCACCTCCAACTCCCTTTTGGGTCAGGACCCTCAATTTGAGAAACCAGCAGAGAATCCTGTGGCACCTTATAGACTAACAGACGTTTTGGAGCGTGAGCTTTCGTGGGTGAATACCCACTTCGTCAGACGCAGGTAGTGGAAATTTCCAGGGGTAGGTATATATATGCTAGCAAGCAAGCTAGAGATAACGAGGTTAGTTCAATCAGGGGATGGGCCCTGTTCTAGAGCTGAGGTGTAAAAACCAAGGGAGAGAACCTGGTTCCTGTAATGGGCAACCATTCACAGTCTTTGTGTTAGTCAGAGCGCAGGTGATCAAATTTTGCGATGAACTAGAGCTCAGCAGTTTCTCTCTGATCTGTGCTCTGAAGTTTTTTGCTGCAGGATGGCACCTTCACAAGACCTTGAAGGTCTACAAGAACGCGTTTCTTCCATCCTTGGTTTTCACACCTCTATGTCTTAGACAGGGCCCCATCTCCCTGATGAACATCCTCGGTATCTTAGCGTTGCTTGCTAACATTATAACCTACCCCTGCAAATTCCACTACCTGCGTCTGACGAAGTGGGTATTCACCCACAAAAGCTCACGCTCCAAAACGTCTGTTAGTCTATAAGGTGCCACAGGATTCTCTGCTGCTTTTACAGATCCAGACTAACACGGCTACCCCTCTGATAATTTGAGAAACGCTTGTGTCCCCTGTGAAATCTGGATAGTATAGGGTAAAAGTACACAAAACCAGATTTCATGGGGGAACACCAGATTTCACGGTCTGATAGATAGCACAGACTACTAGTACCTACAATGAGGCAGAAAATTCTATAGATCTTTGCACAACTTCCTAAATGAGACCACACATCCTCCAGCCCTGTCTGATGCTTCTTTCCTTAATTTGTGTAAAAGCTTTAAGGTAGTGATTACAGCAGATCTGCCATTTTTGATCTTGGAAAAGAAGTTATTTATATTAACATTCATATTAATCTGAAAGATTTTTATAGTAATTATGCTTGAAAATACAGCTCTAAGGATGGGACTTTTGAAAGAGTTTAAGGAAGGCAGAAGTCCAAAGCCCTTGGGCCCCTAACTCAATAACCCAGCTTATTATCTTGGCCATTTCCCATCTTTGACCAGTGTAACATAAACAAAAGACGACGACACTTGGATTGTAAGTCCCTTGGGACAGGGACCATCCTTTTGGTTTGTGTTTGTCTAGCACCAAGAACAATGGGGATCTGGTCTATGACTGGGACCATCTGCTATGGTAATACAAATAGTAATAAGAAGATGGTAAAGAGAAGAGTGAGGGAGAGGGGAATGGGAGGAAAGAGCCAGGAAAGTGCCTCCTAGCTCTGCAAAGGGGCACAAAATTAAAGTAGCCTCTATTGTACGATATGGGGCGGGTGTTAAATTTCACTCTCAAAGGCACAAAATGCTACTATCTTAAAAGGCAGTTCATTGACATACAGAAATTTAAAAGTAAAAATCTTGTCAAGAAGACATTGTTAAGGCTGACAGGTCCTGAAAATCTGGTCTTTCTTCACTTCTCACCATTTTAAATGTATTCACGAGAGTGGGGGGAAAATAGCTGTTCTCAACAACAGACAACAGGGTTAACATGCCTGAGCGTCCTCATTCCCAATGATCTTCCCCATCAGCTCTTGTTCCTTCTCAGTTTCAATCCCATGACAGTTCACAATAGTGATGCTGGCAGACTACAAAGGATGGTGTGATGAGCATGCTCACATCATTTGCACCTGCACATCTGAGATTGCCACAAATGACTACAGTTTGTGAAGGCTTCTCCCTCTCACCTCAATTCTTTTTCTAAAATCTTGAGAGGGGGCAGAGGAATGTAATTTTCTGTCTTTTTTTTTAATTCTGTCTCAAGTCCTTTCCCCATCATTCTCATAGATAATAGCTGGCAAGTTTTCCACATTCTAGAAGGCTGACACTGCTCATTCTTTTGAATAAGAGCCACAAACAGCACAACTTTTCTGATCAAAGTATAGGTTAAAATCCAGGATGCATGAAGTGCATGACTATGAGCAGACTTAACTCCCCATGAGTTCAATCATGGCATGCCTCAAAAACTACATATTTTCATTGCCATCAGTGTGGTTTCTCAGCTCTTATAAAGAGGAGGGGGATCCATTGTTCTCCATATCCACTGAAAGTAGGACAAGAAGCAATGGGTTTAATCTGCAGCAAGGGAGATTTAAATTAGATATTAGAAAAAACTTTTTAACTATAAGGGTAGTTAAGCTCTGGCATAGGGTTCCAAGGGAGGTTGTGGAATCCCTATCACTGGAGATTTTTAAGATCAGGTTGGACAAACTCCTGATAAGGATGAGTCTAGGTTTACTTGGTCCTGCCTCAGTACAAGAGGCTGGGCTTCATGACGTCTTGAGGTCACTTCTGGTTCTCTGAATAGAGGATAACAATTGAGGGAGCCATGCAGTAGCAAGGGTTGCATGACCTCCAAGCCATAAAAGTTTCAGAACATGCTGGTAGCAAACTCCCAAGGAGGGATGCTCTGCTGAAGCACTGCCTGGCTTTTGCCTCTCATCAGCACATCTTCCGGAGAAAACATTGTTGCTTGCAGTTATTGTGGTTAATGCAGGAGAGTGCATATGATAGAGAAGTGCTTTATTATCAATAGCTTAGAAATGAGTTATCCCTGTGGATATAAACCTAAGGTATTAACTCTTCAAATAGCTTCTAGGACATTGCCCCTCTTTTAACTTTGGAAATATTAATTTTTTAAGGCCCAATGAGGCCAAATGAGGTAGACTACCTGAACCTTGGCATCTGCTGAGAGGACAATTCTGCCTCATATTCAACTGGGTCTCTGTTAACGTACTGAGCTTTCTTCTCTCTGATTTTTAGACATATTCTTTTTCTTCCCTTTCCCTCCTTCTTTCTGACTTACTTTCTTTTTTTTCCAGGTTCCCAAATTCTCTAGCTCAGAGTTCCTGAGTGGCTGATTCTCAGTTCACCATTTCTTAACCAAAGGGACCAGACCAGCCACTGAGGTATGTGGCCTGGATGTTAAATTCCAACTCTTCAGAATCTAAGCTTCCATTAAACAAAATGGATTGGACAGACCAGGGAGCAAACTGTTCCAGAAGTCTGGAAGCCCTGGGGCCCCTGACTCTGAGGAAGTCTGCATGGTGGACTGTCCAGAGCCATGGACCATAGAAATTTGTTCCCTGACTCCAAGGCAGTTCATACAGTGCCAGCTCTAGGGTCATAGACCCTGGAAGCCCGTGCCCCCCAGCAGCCTCCCCAGGCAGGCTGAGGAGGAGCAATGCAGGTGAGCTGGCAGGAAACCAGGCAGGTTTCTGATGAATCTGCAAATTCTTACAAAAAATGTTTCACTTGAATTTTTCTCTTCGGCTCTGTCAGACAGCCCAGACCTACAGTGTGAGAGGAGATACAGCACATGTAACTACATTCTCTTCTGCTTTTGTTCTTCAGGGCATTTGGAGAGGATAAGTTAAATTAGAGCATGTTATTTCAGGCTTAAAAGCAGGTGTTCAGCTTGCAGGCACAGTAACGTTTAGGTAGCAAACTTTTCACATAATTTTTAAATGCTACTATTATTTGTATAGGACTTTCAGTACACAAACATTTCACACTTATACTGCAACAAATCCCTGAACCAGGGCCTGATCCTACAAGGATCCAAGAGCCAAAACTCGCGTAAGTCAAGGGAGCTGAGAGCTCTCAGACCCTCAGCACCTCCCAGGGTTGGGCCCCTGGTATATATGCTTGACAACCTCATTATTATAACGGACAGTAATGGGCACCAAACTCCATCTAGGTAAGTACACACACACATTACCTAATCCCTGGTAAGCACTCACACTTGAACATTAATTGCATTTGTAAAAGACTGTCAATAAATCTTTACAGAGTACACAGTAATAGCTCACTGGAATCAGCATGGGAAATCCCAAAATATGAAGTTCTACAATAGGCCATAACTCTGTTAAAAAATCTGACTTTAAATCTTTGGGCAGGAATTTTTAAAGTTAAGGCTCACACTCTGCCATGTGTTCAACGATTATTTTGACACGGTGTAGCACATAAGGGCCAAATTCTGTTCTGCTACATCTGCGTATCTTGGAGTTGCCCAAGGAGTCAGTGGGGACAGACTTGCCTCTTGCTATGAATAAGATCAGTCTTGATCTGGAAACCCCTGCAATACTTAATGAATCCTGAAAAGTTAGGCTAAGGATAAAGCTCAGCTTTGAATGTCAATATTCTTGCTTTTGTAGATTTAAATTAGACCTTTGTTCCTACATTGTTTATTTAATAGAACTATCCACATGACAGAGGCGGCATAGAAGGTTATTGTTTACTACCTTTGCACAGGGAAAGGGAATCTAGGTTAAAAAACGTAACATTTTTTCCCCTGCACTAACTAGCTATTTGGTGCATGCCAAACAGTACACAAAGAGAGGAGATTGTATCTGTGCCCGACCCTCTCCACTACAAACATTACACTGCATCCGTCAGACCCAGACCTGGCCTTTCAACTACTTTGGAACCTCTCTGGGTTATATCACTGGCATAATGGAGGAAAAATCGCAAGCTCACTAAAATGAGTCAGGCATACATTATCATTGTTAACTGATCCAGAATAACAAGTGAATAATGGGGATTATGAAAGAACAGATAGTGTTTCTTGAGGCCATTTATATGACTTTCATTCCCCAGAGTGACACAAGTGAACTGTGTATGAACCACTGTTGACTATTGGATGTATGACTTCTATCTCATTGTTTAAAGTGCAATTTAGGCAAGCAAGGTACACTGATGTATACTGAACAGATGACAAATCACAAGTTCCAGTAACAGAAGACAGGAAGGAAAGAAAGAAAAACAAATTAAAGTTTTAGCTTCTAGCTCAGAAGGAATTTTTACCATATAGGTTTACCATAATCATTTGCTCTTATTCATCTAATAGGATCATTCATTGACCAATATTAATCCACTGAAGAGTGAACACAAGCTCTCCACACCACTTCAGTGCTATCAAGTTTCATCAACTTGCCTCCATCTCCTACTTCTCTAAAGAAACTTTATGTCCTGTCTAGAGGGTTGCCAACCTTCTGAATTGCAGAAAACTGAACACCTTTGCCCCACCCTTGGCCTGCCCCTTCCATGAGGCCCTCCTTCTCCAAGACCCCACCTCCGCTCACTCCATCCCCCCTCCTTCTGTTGCTTGCTTTCACTCAGCGGTGCTCACTGGAGCCACCAGGAACCCTTTTCAACCAGGCGTTCTGGTTGAAAACCGAACGCCTGGCAACCCTACCTGCCCATGTTTTCAAAATCATCCTGAATCAAATGATACACAGATGATATCTAAAAGACACCGAACACATTTTAAACCTGGCAGTTGCACTGTCAAAATCACCTTCTTCTAACACCAATATTGAGCATAATATGCTTGCAAAATAGTAGTCTGCTACATCACAAATATATTCAGCATTCCATAACATCCAATTTATCTTGTCTATATCTAAACCTCTGTTTTTATTTTTGCATTTATCTTTGCATTTTCATTCTTCTAACAAAGAGGTTAATATGTTCACCAAATTTACTTCCAACAATACTTGGCACTATCTCATCTCATGAGATTTGCAGTGCAAATGCAAACACACAAGAAACAACAGGCAAATTAACTTATCTCAGTGCAGAAATGCCTCCACAGCCAGATCAATCACTGTTGTAATCATACCTATGCAGTGGGCTTGTCTTCTCAGCAACATTAGCTTGAGGAGTGCAGCTTCTAACCCAGCTCCCATCCACACACCGTTTTCCTAGCTTGAGTTAAGGTGCTTTAAACTCATGCTAGTTCGTCCATCAGCAGGGGTGGCAGGTTTGTATAATTTTTGGTGGTGCCCAGAATGGGTCCAAATCCAACCCCTCAACACACACACCTGCCTGAGGCTCTGGGAGTTTGGGTGAGGGAGGGGCGAGGGGTTGGGCTCTGGGAGAGAGTTTGGGTACGTAGTGCGGGCTCTGGGCTGGGGCAAGGGGTTGAGATGCAGAAGAGGGTGAGGCGCTTATCTTGGGTGGCTCCCAAAAGTGACTCACACACCCCTCTGGCAGCGGCTCCTAGGTGGGAGAGCCGGGGGTCTTCATTTGCCACTGCCTGCAGGCACTGCCCCCTCAGCTCCCACTGGCCGCAGATCCCGGACAATGGGAGCTGCGGAGTCGGCACTCAGGCAGCGTGCAGAGACACAGACACACTCATCCCAGGACCATAGGGCCATTCCAGCCACTTCCGGAAGTGGCGCAGAGTGAGGCCAGGCAGGAAGCCACCTTAGCCTCGCTGCGCTGCCAGTGGAGGCGGCAGTGGCTGAGGGCCCTTGGGCCCTTTTAAATCACCCAAGGGCAGCAGGAGAGGCTGGGGGAGAGACCCGACCCTGAACATTGGAGGAGCTGGGCCCCCGGGCCCTCAATATTCCTGGAGCATGGGCACCACAAGCCCATATAACTTGCTGCCCCTGCCCATCAGAGGTATGGATTGAAACTAGAGTGCTATTGATCCTTGAGCTAGTAATGCAGTTGGGACTGCTACAGATTACAAATGTGAGTTAGTACAATTCATCAACTGCTAGTCCAATTACTCTGTAATCCAATCCTCTGTTAGTTTGAGTTTTGTTTCACAGTGTGGCCAATACTAGAGTTAGGCTAATTTGAGTGGAGTAACTTGAGATAACCGTGGCAATAAAGACAAGCCTTCACTCTATGAAGGGCTGCACTTGCCAATATTCAGATGGAAGACTTCCAGTGATCTATGTGGTACAGGAAATGGTGTTGGTAAAAATACAAGTAGATTCAGCACTTGCCAGCATTCAATATATGTGAGCTTCCTTTTGAAACCATACTGAACAGATGCCCCAGTGTTCTAGGGAGCACTGTGGTACTTGAGGGGGCATATTTTGGGTGAATCATAAAAGTGAGATCCTGACCACTTGCAGCCATTAAGAATCTCATTACACCTTTCATAATAATAAAGATGTTAATCCAATTGTCCAGGCTAACATTTATTTAAATCCCCCCCGGCAGTTTCAATTGGACATGCTACTCTTCTATATACTACCTAGTTTCTAGATTAAGAAATAAGAGTTTATAAAAAAAAATGGAATTCTTGGCTAGATATGTTACCAAATAGAATATTCTCTCCATCATACTTCCTACATTTGTACAACAGAAATACGCCTTGTAAAATCCTTTCCTTTTAGACTTTCTTTTTCCTAAATGGAACAATTTTTACTTTGTTAATGTACATAACAGACAGCGGAGAATTAAGACAGGGCTTGAATAGGAACTGGGAGTGGCTGGCTCAATACAAAAGCAATTTTCCCTCTCTTGGTATTGACACCTCCTCATCAGTTATTAGGAGTGGACCACATCCACCCTGACTGAATTGGCCTTGTCAACACTGGTTCTCCACTTGTGCGGTAACTCCCATCTCTTCATTGCTAACTATATAATGCCTGTTTCTGTAATTTTCACTCCATGCATCTGAAGAAGTGGGTTTTTTACTCACAAAAGCTTATGTGCAAATAAATCTGTTAGTCTTTAAGGTGCTACCAGACTCCTCGTTGTTTTTGTGGATACAGACTAACACGGCTACCCCTCGAATACGTAGCAAGAATAGTAATTGCTGTAATGAAGAGCTGAAACACATTCCTCCAATCCCAGCAAAGGACACATACCAACATCTGAAGCAACTTTTCCCCAAAAGGGATGCTATTTTTCTTGCACAAACAATCACATTCAAAAGTAAGACAGAAGCAACACAAATGATCCTGAAAAGAGGCACAGAAAGATGCCAAGCTCATTAGAAGCACTACTGCAGCGGAGTTAAAAATAACTTTTTATCTTGCCTATTCACAAAATCACATTTTCTTTCAAATTACAAATCTTTGTCTGTGTCAGTACTTAAAGATACCTTTTTAAAGTATAGCAAGTGAGATGAAGGATGGGCCAGCGTTTAGTAGAGCACTGACTTGGGAGACTTAAGTTGAATTCCCGATTCTACCACTTTTCCAGGGTGAGCTTGATTTCAAGGGAGTTAGATACCTAAATATCTTTGACACTCTAAGCCTCAGTTCCTCTTCTGTAAAATGGGGATAATAGCACTTCTCCACCTCACTGAGTTATTGTGAGGACAAATATATTAAAGATTCTGAGGTGGTCAGATACTATGGTAATGTGGCCCATATAAAATATCTTACATTCCAGCTGTGTTCCAACAGTTTACACATGCTATGTAAGATCAAACTTTTCATATACTTGTCGTTTAGCGTTATTGGAAACTCAAATAATAGTGCCAGAGCACAATCCTTTTAATCTAAACCTTCTCACTAAATCCAGCTGTTCCAAGGATTTCCTACAGAATGTCTAACCTTCCCTCCTTGTTTTCTCTCATCAGAGATTCATTTCAACCCCCCTCTCTTATATTCTGGTGGAGCAACCAGAATTTGCTCAGTAGTTTGGTGCAGAGCTCTACATTCTGTTAAGCAGGTGGATCAACTGAAAAATCCTGCAATCTCTAAGTGGGGGTTTAAGTCCTGTCAGCCCTGTTACATGCTTCCATACTGGATTTGTTTTGCAGTTTTAAATGGCTCTCTTAAGCTATTTAACAGAAAACAAGCACTGTGAACAGCTACCGATCACTGTTTGGAATTATCCAATCAGCTCATGAGAGCATGTTATAAAAGAGCGCTTTTAAGTTTATATTAACAAATGGAGTGTTTTTGAAATGGCATTCTTGATACAAAACCTAATACTACAAATCTAGCTTTTCTCTCCCCTCCCAATGCTGCTTTCTGCCTCCTTCATTTCTCAGCTGTAATGTATTGTGTCTCATTAAAGATACCTGTTCTGATGAGTACTTTTAGGCTACATTAACCTAAACACTACATTCACCAACAAATTAATCTGTCATTCGTTGCTTCACTGGATCAAAAGTCACTCCTCTCAGGTATGGATTCTTGACTCTGAATTACTGTAGTGGGGTCTGTTGGCCCTTTGCAAGTGTCCAGCAAACGTAGATGCTGGTCAAGTGAACATTAAAATAGCTTCTTCTAATAAAGTTTCCTCAGAGTTCAAAAACCAAACTTTTTTCCCTTCCCTGAGCTGTCACTGAATAAAGCACTAAGACTACATGTCCCTGACATAATACCATGTCATCACATTCACAAGAGTAGTGCCAAACCTCTGACAACACAATGGCCTTTATCATCATTCTGAGACATCGGTCCAGTTCAGACTCAGAGGGAAAAAAAATCTTAATGACAAAAATTACATCCTGGAACCAAGCATTCTGTTACACAGATTAAGCTTGCTTATCTTAAGACACATGATATAATAACATAGGGTGATACGGTTGTACACTATGGTTCTGAGAAAAAATATATAAAAATACATTAGTATAGTGCAACTTAGAAATAAATACATTCTGCCTTTGTAGTAATATTTTTTTAAATATCATCTTTCAACAGGCTTCTGCAAACCTTACAAATGGTCATCCTGTATTTTGACTCAAATTGAAAAATCATACAATTTTTTTCATTTCATGAAAAATTTTGAAAAGTTTAAAATAATTTTCATTCTGAAGGAATGATTTTCCACGTATACGAAATGTTTCAATTTTTCCCTCTACCTTTTGTCATTCCCCCACTCCCATTTTCCTTTCCCTCTCTCTGCACTATGCATGGATTTAAGGAAAGGGCAGATTTAAAATAAAAAATATTTAGGAACTTTGGACAAGGGCCTGAACCTTTCAGACTCTCTTGGGGTTAAGCTTATTTCTCTGCTCTCTAATTTTTGTTTTGGGGTTGTTTGTTTTTGTAAACTCAGTTTAAATATTCTCTGAACCAATGCAATAACAATTTCTGCATTATAAAGTTTAAAATATTTTTTATTTGTAGATTTTTGGGGAGGTGGGTGAGGGAATGGAAGTCACAACATAATTCCCAGTTTCTCACTGCTGATAGAAAAAGGAATTTAAACTGTCCTAAACTCCAGCACAAATAAAACTACTCTCTTTATGTGGACAACTCACAGATCCATCTCTTCATTTTGGCCCTGTCTCCTTCTGTCCAAACTAAAATCTCAACCTGACTCTCTGACATCTCCTCACGGATATCTAGCCACTAGTTCAATCTAAGCATGGCTAAAACAGAAAGCCTAATCTCCCCCCACCCCTGGCAAAACCCTCCCCTCCTTTCTCAATCACTGTGGACAACACCACCATCCTATCACTCCAGTTTGTAACCTGGGCATCATCTCTGACTCACACCTCTTTCTAGGTCTTCACATCCAGGCTATATCTAAATCTTCTGGTGTTTTTCTGCATAGCATCTGTAAGATACAGCCTTTCCTATCCATTCACACAGCTAAAATGCTCATCCCAGCTGTAGGAGCAGGATTTTATAATGTCCCATAAGAATTAATGTTGAATAGCAGAAAGAAAATGACCCTCTGGGACTATGAGATTCTGTTTTCCCATATGCATTACAAATTGGGCCCTCTAACTCTTTGTTTTAAAATTTAGTTAGTAAGAAACAGGATTCTCTATTGTGTCTACGTTAAGTAGATTAGAGGAACACTAAAGGCCTGGGTCTCAATGTAAATTGTCTTGGTTATTGATTGTAAAACTTAGCAAGGTTTAATTTGCAATGCCTTTTTGCTCAATGTAAAATACTACTGTTTGTATTCTCAATCTGTTTGTGTGAATGAGGAATGTATGTGTAAGCAGAGTCAGGATGAGCTCTACCCTGACATCTGGTGGAAAAGGGGGTGGGGGGTATTTCAGAGAGATGTATTTGCATAGGACGCCTACCCCATCCCAGGCTGCCAGCTGTGGGACTGCTTTGTGACAGAAATGACTCACCTCAGTTGGGGGTACTTGCTAGACAAGGGACATATGTTCAACAAACCCGTGCAATTGAAGAGGCGGGGGACAGGTATCTGTGCTAGGTGGTGCAGTCTCCTTGTGGAGCCAGAAGCCTAGTTCCACCTCCTCCTCTCTCCATGTGGAACGTCAGAGTTGATTTTTTTTATTCCCTTAAGAATCTAGATACAGGTTACTGAGCTGAACTCACTTTGGGTAATGGTGCCATAGCACTGGGGTCCCCTACTATGTGCTGAGATCCTAAGATTGAGATCACAAAAGAGATGAAATTACTGAGCTGAGAGCATGAGTACTGTGCTAAATGTGGGGAGCCTGAAGCTATACTGCGCCAGAAGCAGAGCTGGCAGAGTGGAGCCTTTGTGGGATGGCTGGAGCGGAGCGGCTGGCAGAACGGAGTAGCTGTGGGATGGTGGAGTGGCCCACAGAGTGAGTGGAGCGAACAGTTTGCAGGACAACTGGAGCAGCTCACGGGGCAGCTGGTGGAGCAGAGCAGCTGGTGGAGCAGAGCAGTTTGTGAGGACGGCTGGAGGAGCAGAGCAGTTTGCGGAGAAGGCAGAAGCAGAACCCACAGAGAGCAGGGCTGTTGGCCCTGGACCACGTAAGGTGCCCTTCACCAGGCTGGGGGAGGACCACTACAGATAGATCTTGAATTTTGGGTTGGCATTGACCAGAGACTTTTGGGTTGTTGGACTTTGGGTGATTGGACTGAGACCTAAGGGAAAAGGACATATGCCAACGTACTTGGAGGTGGGTTTTGTTATGGTTTTGTGTTATAACTATGTTTGTGGTGTTTCTCCAATGGGATGCCGCATTGATTCCTTCCTTTATTAAAAAGATTTTGCTACACTCAGACTCCGTGCTTGCGAGAGGGGAAGTATTGCCTCCTAGAGGCACCCAGGGGGGTGTGGTAGTAAGTGTCCCAGGTCACTGGGTGAGGGCTCGAGCCGGTTATGCATTGTGTTACTGAACGGAACCCCTGGATACTGAACCCGGCCCTTGTTGCTGCCAACTCAGAGGGGCAGAAGGGTTACATATGCATCAGGAAAAGATAAGGTGTGAAGGCCATTGTTATAGCCAGATGGTCAAGAAAGGAGAAGTGAAGAGACTTAAAGAACGTAAAAGAATCATCAACGCGCATCCATAATGAAGGGCAGATTGACAACCCTGAAGTGAAGGCTGGCACTGTTAAGGACAATTGATTAAATCAGAACAAAGCACAGGATGACCCTCTTGGAGGTGTACTGGAATGTTTAGATCAATTAAGAAGTAACGGGTCACAAACTGACACACCAAAAGCCATAGACTTCAACAGAGAAAAAAACCTATAAGAACAGGGTGCTTGGCCATGGGACTTTGGGTTCATCTTGCCACACTCCAGGAGCATCGGATCGCGACCGATAGAGCCCTGCTCCCCTCCGTGACCAATCTGGCTGGCCACTAGATTGATCCATAAAAGCAGCAAAGCGTCTATAAGGTGCCACAGGACTCTTTGCTGCCTTTACCGATCCAGACTAACACCGCTACCCCTCTGATACTAGATTGATCCAGACTCTGGACTGGTAACTATAAACATCAATGCAGGATTGTGTGTGTGTGTGACTGAAAAGCATATACTAACTGTTGTATTCTCAATAAAAATGCTGTGTATTTACCTTCCTCTATAAAGATCCCGTGTGCTTTTGGAGTTGTGTTATGCTCATACACCACCTCACATTTGATTACAATCATATCTTTACTGCTCATATCATTCAGAATGCTGTTGTAAAGATCATTTTTGTAGCCTGTCACTCTGACCACGTCATCCCTCTCTTCGCATCCCTCCCCTGGCTCCCCCTTTTCTATTGCATCAAACATAAGTTACTTGTATTCGCTTTCAAGGCCTTCCACAGCCAATCCCCACCCTCCCTATCATCTCTCATTTGCTATCGAGCTGTTAATGCTTGCCTCCAATTGGCCAATGACACCCACCTCCATTGCCCACTTGTTACATTTTCAAACCACCACCATCATGCTTTCTCCCATGCTGCCCCCTGACACTTGGGAGATGCTCCCAGTAGGCATCCACAAAGCTACCTCATTATCCACCTTCAAATCCCTCCTCAAAACTCTCCTTTGTTGCGATGCCAACAAAGCACTTGATAATGGTTAGGCTGCTGGTGGTGCTGAGACCACTGCCTATCATGGTGACCAATAATATCTCATTGTTTCCTTGTACTCCCCCCATCAGTCAGTCTCCCTCTGTTGTCTCTTGTTTTATACTGAGATGGTAAGCCCTTGGGGGTAGGGGCTGTGTTTCTAGTCTGTGTTTTTACAGTGGTTAGCACAGCAATGTCCTGGTTTATGACTACATGTCACATTCTGAGATGCAATCCAGGCCAGTAAGGAGTCACCGCATGCACTATAACTCTGGGTGCCTTAAATGCTCTGCTGCTGTGGCGCATTGCCTGGACACCAACAGCCAGCAGCATGCCTACAACACAACAGTCCCACTGGGGTCTCCACCAGGTTGGTGACTTTCTGCAGGATGATTCCAACACACTACCAGTACTGAATTTTCCTGAAACCACCTGCCCAGAAATGTTCAGCCCTCTCCTGGAACACTCGGGGAATTAATGAGAGACAAAAGCACAGCTGGTTACTTTAACTGGGGTTAACAATCACTTCAATTTAAACACATCACTAGGTTGGTTTAGATAAAAAGTCAAACAAGTTAATTAGCAAAACAAGAGGAGTTTTAAGTGAGTTCAAGTACAAGGGATAAAGACAAAATGGTTACAAGCAAATGAAAGTAAAATATGTTTTCTATTAGCCAAGACTTAACTCAACAAGCTATAGCCTTGGTTCAAGGTAGACTTCTTATTAATCTTTTTCTTTCCAGCCGTGGCTGACTTTCTCTCAGTCAGGACCTTCTGCAGAAGTACCAGGTGTTGGTTTCCCCTTGTTGGCCTAGGTGAAAGATTTTTACCTAAGCAGGTTTCTCACCTATATTCAGTTCCAGAGACTTCAACCCCCACTCCCTTGGTTGAAAGACCAATCAATTTGAGCTTGCCAGAACTCTAGCCCCTTGTGTTTGTCCAGCCAAGATGTTTCTTCTCTCTCCTTATATCTTCCCAAGTCACTGTTTTGTCCCCTGGTTCAGGATGACCTCATGCAGTTCTTCCCCTTCTGTGGGCTTCCCATCCCCCTGCTGATTCATATGTAAATAAGGCTTCCATTTTCTTGCTTAATTTAATTGGCAACAGGTAGACAACTGGATTCCCTGGTGTCTGAGAGAAAACCTGTTTCTCTGTTTGGTAACAAACTTTAAAGCCTATTGGTGAATATTCATAATTCCTCATATAGTGTTAATATATACATTTCACAATGATATTCATCACCAGTGTGCCATTAGTTGTCATAAAGGACCTGTGGCAAAGTACCTGCCTCTCCTTTTGTTAGCTCAGTCCTTCTTAGCCTTGGAGACACAGGCTTGGGCAAAGTAAAAGAAAAAAAAACCTTCCCAATCTCGCAGGGTCTGGCTGATCCCTTCTCAGCCAGCCCCTTGCTCTAGTTTCCTCTCCTTCTGGGGAGAATGCAATCTGCCTTGCAAGAAGAGTCTCAGAGTTCAGCTACCCCTACTTGCTGGCAGCTACTCTGCTTCTCTCTTCTCTCCCCCCCCCTTGCTTCCCTGCCAGGGAGGATTTAAAAAGGTCTCCAGCAATTGGGGCCAGCTGAACCTAATTAGTTCCCTGATAACCCCTGTCCCAGCTGAACCTTATTCCTCCAGGGCTGAGCCTTCTGGGACCAATTACTACCCCTCTCCTGGTAGCTAATTGTCCTGAGTTTGCCACAGACCCTACTCGATAACACTTTTATAATACAGTAATATTGTATACAATCAGTTGATTCAATTACTTATTTGAGGTTCAGACCACACCTTATAGTTAAGAGACTATCACACTAGGCTGATGGATTTGTTTACCTGTTATGCAAATGTGCCTTCACTGTCTGATGGTCAGATGATTCAGACAATCAAATACACATTCCTTTGTCTAGGGCACACTGGGCTTTTGCAGTGCTTGCCAAACACTTTTAAAGACAGTAATGCTAGCACATAACCAAAACTCTTTGTACACACCCATACATACATAGGGTATATACCATGACAACAATGTGTTAGGTCTGACAAGAGTTGCTGACACAGAATAATGAACTTCCTATGGGCTTGTGTGTCACATTAGGGCTCCTAGGTATTATGGCAATACGAAGAATCAATACTACTAATAAAAGAACAAGGGAACAGTCAATGAAATGTAAAAGTAACACATTTAAAACTGATCAAAGGAAACACCTTTTTTATGCAACACATAAGCAACATGTGGAACTCCTTGCCACAAAACAGAATTAAGACCAAGGATTCTAAAAAGGATTAGACATATATTGGTGATGAGAGCACCCACAGTCACAGTAAAAATGGGGGGGCCGGGTTATTTTATATATAGGACTATACACACACGCACTTCATGGCACTCCATTAATTGACAGAAGTTAGAAAGAAACTTCTATGGCTCGGTTATTTCAGAATTATCCATTGCAGGGTGTCTTGTCCCCCCTCTAAAGTATCTAGTTTTGACCACTGTAAGAGACAGAATATTAGGACCACCTTCTGATTGGTTAGGCAGTTCCAGTGGAGGATTATTTTAACAGCCATACGATAATGAGTTTCTGCAGTGAGCACTGAGAGTTCCAATAGCGAGTATAATGAAATGAAGTGTGGAAAGCCTGTAGAGGAAGAGTAGGGGGAAGTGATCATTTCCATCCCTAGAATGTCTAAAACCAACCACTTACAGATGGGCATACAACCATTTATCCAATTAGCATGGCAAGGGAACTAGAAACCTTAGGTTACATGACAAATAAAAATAAGTTGCTCCATTAGAAAGTTCAGTTTGTTCCCAACATTCGTACACTATCTTGGATGCATCATGGCAC
The DNA here is from genome assembly GCF_003597395.2 of Chelonoidis abingdonii. Lineage (NCBI taxonomy): Eukaryota > Metazoa > Chordata > Testudines > Testudinidae > Chelonoidis > Chelonoidis abingdonii. Next base: position 87,655,955 of record NC_133770.1, read on the forward strand.
TTCTGAACACAGCAGCAAAGAGGAAGCTGCAGGATTCAGTTTGCTACAATCAATATTTCTCTGCTGCTTTCGGAGCTCTGCACTCAAATCACATTGCCCAGGTTTTGAGAATAGTAATAATTTCAGTTATCCATGTCTCAAGTGTATATTTTTCATTTATGGCTTACTCAATTTCTATTCAATTACAAAAATGAGAAACGTCAAGGTTATTTATTTTCTAGCACAAGAATAACCATTCATTTTTAGAGCATTTACTGTTTCATAGGCTGCAGCAGTATAGGCAGAGGACTTCACATTTGCAATTAGATTCGTGTAACCCAGTACATTTAAAAGGATAAATCAAATCATCACTGCCTGCAATAGTTTTTCATCTTTAAACCCTCCCACAAATTTTAAGTCTGAATTTCTTCATTGATAAGCTAAGAGAGAACCATAGTTTATGTTACATTTAAACCAATTATGCAGGAATTCATCAGCCAGAACCTTAGCTGGCTAAGTCAATGCAGCTTCACTGATTTTAATGCAGCTAGGCTAGTTTATACCAGTGGAGGGTATGGCCCAATGCATACAGCATAATAAGCAGGAGATGTGTCATGAAAGCACCACTCTAGCTACCTAAATTACACACATGCTACAACAGCCAGAAGAAAAAAAACTGGAACTCAGCCTTCTGTTCCAAAAACTGGGATGCCCGTAGTTTCAGGGCTTATAGCCTGCTTAGCTCCATATAGTGATTTTCCTCAGTAGATGTCAATATACATTACAAAGATAGGCAGGCATTACAACTCCAGTTTTACAGCAGGGAAACAAAGGCACAGAAAGTTTAGGTGATCTGCCCAAAGTTATACAGTGGGACAGTGTCAGAGCCAAAACATAGACTCCAGATCACCTGACTTACCATCGAAACCCCTACCTACTTGATAAGGCTGTTTACCAATCATATCTCCAATATTTTTACTTCAACTGTGATTCTGACCTGACCAATTTTTGTATTTAAAAAACAAATAAAAAACAAGTCTGTACAATTGAGAGCAAGACAGCAAGAGAGAGAATTCTTTCTTTGACAGAGCTGCTACTGCTTTAGTTTCACCTTCATTAATAAGAAGGTACTATAAAAGTCTAATGGTTTGATGATAATTGGCCTAACGTTTTTTCTTAATCTTTAATGCAGAGCAAAAATACCTAACTGGACAACCAGACATTGCATTTCTGTGGACATGGCTCATTAAAAGCCAAGTTTTCCTAATACTCTGGCATCCGATTATAGGGTACTGGTAGCTCATTCAGAAGCCCTGCATGGCAACGTTAAGAATTATGAGCAATGCTTGCTATTCAATAACTGATTCTTAAGCAACGTCGTTAACATTTCATTACATAAATGAAGCCAGCCCGCACTGTCCTATTCACTGCTCACTCCTGAAATCTCCAGAAACAAAAATCCTTTTCTCCCTATTGAAGGATAATTTTCATGAGGGCCAAATGAAACCTAACATCTGATGAGTTAGTCCAACACACCCAGTTGTTCTTCCAGTACGGAAAAGTATGGCCAGCAGAAATCTTAGAGATGGTAACACAGAGAACTTTTCACAAGACTTCCTTTATTGTATTTTATTTTTACATCTATATATTGTATGTATTTGTAATGCGCCCATCACAGGGATTAAAAATTTATTCAAAGACAGAATGGATTTGCTCTCTCTGCACTATGGAGGTTAATGGGAGTTTTGCCACTCACTTCAATTGTGTAGGATCAGGCCATTAGGGAGATTGGTCAACAATACTGCTTTATATCTGCCTGTCATCAGCTTTGTCCTCTCAAATTTAAACTGACATAAATTGCTTCTAATAGGCAATTTTTCTTTACTGGGTGGCATGGTGTGCTGATATACATCAAATCAATATCACAATTTGTTTATACCTGGCCAGTGAGGTATACCATACTGAATTTCAGTGTTAAGTGTCCTCAATGTTCTATACCATTCATAAATTTATGACATTTATTGGAACAATGCAAAAACCCGAACGTAATTCATTGTTTAGGGAGCACCCTGGGAGTGTCTATTCTCCATGTCTTCAAATATGTTATATCAGCTCTTCATAAATGAGATTAATTAACTGGTTGTCCTCTTGTTGTCTACAGAGAAATAACTATAATGCTTAAAATAAAATTTAATATCTAGCCAGATGGATTGTCCTCCTGCCCCCACCCTGCCCAGCACTGAAACTTCCACTGCTTGGTAGCTATTCTTTTTAATCATTGTTCTTTCTGTAAGAACATACAAGTAGGTCTGAATTATATTTTTCTGTATGAGGACATGTGAAATGAATCCTGTGTTAGGTTGAGATCCACTGACATGGAAGTACAATCTCATGAAACAGAGATGAAACATCCGTTACTTTTGTGTGGATATAATGAACAAACTTTAAAAGTTTTGCCTTTTTGACTGATTTTTCCAGTTTGAGAGATATTGGAGAAAACCACTGGAACTGGTCGAAATTGTCAAAATGGGATTTCTTTTTAAGTTTACCCACTGTGCAAATACATATTTTATCTTTGCATTCAGCTTTCTTGAGAAGCCTCCACACATTTACAGCAGAATATATTCTGATATGGACCTCTGTGCTTTTGAGGGCCCAGTTCAAAAAGCATCCCTAATTCAAGAAAGCATTTAAGTACATATATACTTTTTTCTTAAAAAGAGAGGGATTTCAGTACAAGTTTAAGTGCTGTCCTGAATTAGGGACTGATTGAGTTAATTCAAAATTATGATAATTTCTTTATTGATAATAAAATCTGTTGTGCCATTTATTAAAGACTCAGCATCTTGCTCAATAACTTTTCACAAATTTATTTTATACTTTTGAAGTCTCTCCTTATTCAAACTCTTCCTAAATTCACTTACTATTTTAATGTTTAAAGTAATTGCCTTTTAATATAAATCAAAGCGGGACTGTGAATTTTGAAATTTCTAACATTTATTTTTTTTATTTAGAGTCAAATTAATTTGTTAAATTACTAATGTTTATAATCCATACCTATGAATAAATCTTCTTTCTTCTTCGTAGTTCTTTGATGATATTATTATTACAAGATATCATTTTTGGTGCTAGATTAATTAAAACCATGAAATAGTTCCTGAGATTTACAACAGAAGGTGAAATCATTAAGGATGTGATCCTACTCCTATCAAACACAATGGCAAAATATTCACTGATTTCTATGGTGCAGAATTCGGGCCCAATGGACAGATGTGCATCTCTGTGGAAATACCAGTATAGTGTCCTGAAAATGCTGCAAAGTTCCCCATCTCAAACCTTCCTCTTAATCCTTCTGTTTATGGTTTGGGGTGGGAAAAAACGAGGCATCCTGCCCACTACTTCTGCGGGTTCCCCCAAAGCCCATGTGGCTCTGTTAGGGGCACAGGGACTTGTGTGCAGAGGTTCAAACACCCTGGCTGATCTCAGCTGGCAGGTCAGAGGGGCATAAAGAAGGAAGGGGACAGAGCCCAAACCATACATTAATATGAACAGATAGGCTGCGTCTACCCAGAAATCAGAGGTGTGACTGCTGCAAGTGTAGCCCCACCTGAGCTACCTAGTCTGAGTAAAAATGGTAGTGAAGCCACGGCAGCACAGGCTGTACAAGCCTCCCTGGCACCCTGATTGTGTACTTGAGAGCTAACCCCTTCCGACACGGCTTCACTTCCACTGTTACGTAAGCTAGCTAGATCAAAGTGAGTTCGGGTATGTCTACAGGTGCTGCCGTCACACCTCTAATTGCAGGGTCGACATACCCTTAGAATCACATGCAGAAATAAAACGAGAGCCAGGGCTGTCTATGGAGCACAGCTGCATTATGCTTTATGAAGAACTACTAAGGACCTGGATCTTGAAAAGCACTGAGCATTCCTATGAGTGCTGGAAGTAGACGGCACTCAGCACCTAGAAGGAGTGCTCAGCACATTGCAGGATAGTGTGGGGACGCACATGAATTCCGCACAACTTGAACTTTCCAAGTAATCATCAAAGGAAACCTCACATTTAGGGATTATTGCAATAATCCAATCTGGATGTGGCAAAGGCCTGGCCCAACTGTTTTCAGTGTTGATGCTGCTTCATCTCTGCCTGGCAGCTTTCTTTTCATGCCACTGGGCCTCTCTTTTTCCTCCATACTACATTTAACACTCAATTGATAACTTACACCTTCAAACCTTCAAGTGTGTGCTATTAAAACATTTCAAACCTCTTCTGGAGGTCAGCCTCACACCCTCAGAGCAGCAGGTGCAACTGGAACAAAGGACTCATTTTAAAATGTATATGCTATTATATCCTCATATTTAAGTTCGTGTTTGAAAGGGATACCAAGTATTAAACTGCCTAATGTATGATCCACAAGAGAAATAAAAATACTCTCTCTGTGTGTACTAAGAATGATTTTATTAATGACTGTGGTGGGGTCTTGCTCCAGTAGCCTGTTTCAAACTCCCACCCCTTACCTCAGGATGGAGAACCTTCCTACAGCTTTTGGACAGACAGGAATTCACCCTGAAGTCAACAGTCAGCTTTATCATGTCAGCAAACAAGCAGTCCCAGAGCCTCTCCAGCATCAGTTCCTCAATCATCAATCAAGGCACCGCCTTCCTTTTGGGCTCTGGCTGATTTCTGTGCACAGAGTGCACATTGTGGCTACATATAGGTTGCTCCCTGGGCTTGCCCTCCAACCTTGAGCTCAGATTTCAGCTTGCTGTGTCCAGGCAGCAGCTACAGGTGCCCCCTGTCCAGTAGTCCTTTCTTGAAAAGCATCCTCCTCCTGCAATCGCAAGAGCCCTGACAGCATGAAGTAGGAGTGGGATTTCCTGCCAAATCCCTAGCCAGTCAGTGCTTTGGGAGCAGAAGGCTGGTCCTTTCACACTTGATATGTAGAGTGTACACCTGGGGGAATTCTGCATCATTGCATGTGCGCAGAATTCATGTCGCCCACAGATTTCTTTGCTTCCCCACAGAAAAATGACTTTCTGACATGAAAGCAAAGGGAAGCTGCAAGAGCAGTCACGCAGCACTCCCTAACTGTGTAGGTACATTGTTTCAGGCACGCGGAGCAGCTGGCGGAGAGGTAAATCATCACAGGCTAGGGACATCCCAGGCAGTGGCTCCTATCCTGAGCCAGGATCAACTGCTAGTCCTGGAGGCAGGAGAGGATGGACTTTCCTCTTCCCCTGCAAGGAGTGGATGGGGTTGTCTCATACCCACCCCAAAAAGCTCCCCCAGCTGCAGGAAGCTCAGCATCCTCCCCCGCTTCCTGCCCCCACTGCTCCTCAGCTGCGGGGGAGGGGAGCGGGGACTGTGCAGGGAGCTGCTCCCCCATCTACCCAACTCCCATGCTTCCGGACCTCCCATGCCCAGACACCCCTGCCAAGCCTCACCCTGTACACCCAGAACTCCCATAGCCCTCCATACCTGAACTTTGCCCCGCTGAACCTCAATCCCTGCATCTGGAGCCCCATGCACCCAACCCCCCTGCCTCTGGACTCCTACCCCTACACCCAGACCACCCCCCACTGAGGTCCCTGCATTCAAATCCCCACCCTGATGTCCCACCCCCAGCACCACTCTGAGCCCCCACATCCAGACCCCCATATCACTGACCCCAACTAGCTGGACCCAGACCCCACCCCACCAAGCCCCACACTCCCAGCACCCAGACCCCCCCTGCTGAGATCCCTCCACTGAATCCCAACCACTTTCACCTGGAAGCCCCTGCAGAGTCCCATTGCCCCTCCACCTGGAACCCCCCCAACGAGCCTCTGTGCATCCAGATCCCCCCACACCTAGACCCCTCACTGAGCTGCCTGCACCCAGATTGTCCCACACAGAATCATCTCACCCCACACCTGGATCCCTCCACACTTGGATCCTGCCTGCCCCACACCTGCTCTGCCTGGTGCAGCGGGGCAGGGCCTCAAGGTGTTTCTGGGACAGGCCCAGCCCCTGTGCTGTGTCAGGGTTGAGTGCAGCCTCAACACTGAGTCTGTGTCCCAGGGGTGGCGAAGGTGAGAAGGAGGCTACAGGGTGATCTCCCACCCTTGTGCAGCCAGTGGCCTGTGCTCCCCACTGCCATGCTGCAGAGACTATTTATTGACAAAGAAAACTTGCAGAATTCTAAAATATTGTATGCAGAATTTTTTATTTTTTGTCGCAGAATATCCTCAGGAGTAAAGAGTGGGGATGCCTCATGAGGAATAATAAATTATGCCGGACTCTTAAGGGGACAGCACAATATAAATGGAGAACTCAAAATGTTTTGCTGCCTGGTTTGTTTTTTAATACTTTGAAAATGTTGAACTATTTTCCAGAATAACAACATATACAGTAACAGAGAGCACTGCTGGATCTGCATTGGTTCAATGAGTCATACTCCTAAATCACTTATGTGCTTTTGAAAATCTCACTTTTAGGCACCTAGACAGATTCACAAGACTAACTGTAGTCTTCTATTTTTGAAAGTTTCAGCTAATTAGGAAATTTACATGTCTGTGAGCAGCTCTGGCTCTTTAAAAAACACCATAGTTGTCATTATCACACTGTAAATGTGTAGCACTGCTCTACCTTTCACTTCAAGGAGGAGATTCTAATTTGTTATAGAGCCTTCTGAAGTACATTGGTTGCTGGAACTGAAAAATTATTTGTTTAACGTTGTTTGTTCTTCACCTAATATCCAGTTGTTTAGACAGAGTTCCTTGAGCAAGGCTCATGCTTCTCTTTTTCTCTTTGGAAAGCACCTAGCACATTCTGCATGCAACTGGAAATAAACAAACAAGATTAACAAACAACAACTAAAACTACAGTTCCATCACCCAAAACATTTTTCAGACTAGTGCAAATTGTGAGCAATCACACCTGGAGTTTTGATTCAGCCATCCAGCTCTACTGAGGAAAGCATATGCTTAACTTTAGGTACATGTTCAAGTCCCATTGATTTCAGTGTCTAACAGTAATCCTGCAACATCCCTGAAGGACTCAAACTGCATTGTTGAAATAGCCAGATTTTCTATAAACTTCTAGTGGTACCACATTTCTGCTCAGATGGACACGAGAGCCACTGGACCAGCATGTGCTACCCAACACTAGAAAGTGGAGATAGGCCCCGACAGCCGCAGCAAATAACAAGTCTTCAGCAATCTGCAGTTGTCGTCACCCACCATTTTAGCTACCTCCTCTGACAAGTACGGTAGCAGGGACCGCTATGGGTATGACTGCAGTAGAACATGAACATGCATTATAGAGTACTCTCCACAATGACTCGAGATGTATCCTTAATCCCTGATTAGTCCTTAGTCCCTGATCTGTCTTGCCTTTCCATACCATGACAAAATAAGAAGAACATAAGAATGGCCCTAGTGGGTCAGACCAAAGGTCCATCTAGCCCAGTATTCTGTCTTCCAACAGTGGCCAGTGCCAGGTGCCCCAGTGGGAGTGAACAGAACAGATGATCATCAAGTGAGCCATCACCTGTCACTCACTCCCAGCTTCTGGCAAACAGAGGCTAGGGACACCATTTCTGCCCATCCTGACTAATAGCCATTGATGGACTTATCCTCCATGAATTTATCTAGTTCTTTATTGAACCCTGTTATGGTCTTGGCCTTCACAACATCCTCTGGCAAGGAATTCCACAGGGTGACTGTGCGTTATGTGAAGAAATACTTCCTTTTGTTTAAAACCTGCTGCCTAATAATTTCATTTGGTGACCCCTAGTTCTTGTGTTATGCAAAGTAGTAAACAACACTTCCTTATCTACTTTCTCTACATAGAGTGAGAACCTGCCATAACTGAGAGGGAAGAAACAGACTAAGAAACAAGATAAGGCCTATCCCAATATGCTGAATATTGTGATAAATGTATGTGATATAATAAAATTTAATCTTTTGGTCACTTTGGAACTGTGACTTCCTCTTTACTAGTGGTGTGTCATGTCATCACTACCTCATTCCACAGAGTACAATGGAATAAAGGTGCCCTGGTAATTTTGATAAGATCTCATGTTTACTCTTGAGAAAACTGTATCATTACTCTAAGACAGCACTATTTAATGTTAAAGTTGCTCTAATACATTCTAATACATTTAATAGGAAGTAAAAGAGATCATCTTTAAAAGCATTACAGGAACTCTGTCCAAATACCATCAAGATAAAAACCACATACAGTATGGAACAAAATTTTCATTATCTGGATTAGCAGTAACACTGTGGTTTATTAAAACTGATCATTTTAAAATCCAATTTATTTTCACCACTATGCAATTTGCTTTCGGCATGTCTCTCAACTTGGACAATAAAACTACTGCAAATTAGTTATTTTTTGCTTTCTGGTTCCCATGTACTAACACAGTGCTGCACTGTTTGGGGCTATACCACTCTAAGGAGTGTTTACGTTCTAATTTATTTGCTACATACAAGTAAATAAAACATGAAAATATTTTTACTCCCACTGTTTCATAACACTTTTCACCTTCACCCCTTCTAAAAATAACTTATATTTTGGGCACAAGTTATTTCAAAATGTCTGTTAAAATCATGCTGAATGTATGCTGATTTACGATAGCTTTAGTGAAAACAAAGCTGCCTTGTGTTAATTTCAAATAAATGTTCTCTAAAGAAATATTCTTCCTGAATATAAAGAACTGAAACTTTAAACTCGTCACATCAGCCACACATTTTCTGCCAATTTAGTGTCCATTTCACATTAAGTACTGAAGGATAATCCTGATACTATGAATAAAATACATGCTAATTATATGAACTGAAAAAACTGCAGGGCAGGATCACAGACAGACAGATGCACAAAATGATGAATGAAGTCATCATAGTCAAATGTCATTCAAGCCAGGAAGTGTTGATATTTTAAATACAAATAACAAGAAATAATAAAATAAGCAGGTTTACCTGAAGGAGTTTTAGGGTTCCATTCCTGATGAGTCTCATATTCTTTTCAGTTAGCCACCCCTAAAGTACATTTCCTACTTTTGTCCTAATATTTTATTCAGGACACACACATCGTCCTTTATTAAACTAACAATTTGTGAAATTTGCAGGTGAAAGAAATCAAGCAGGCAAAAAAATAAAATAAAATAAAAAAATTCTCGGCTCCTAAAAGCCCATTAAGTAACGCAGATGGACGGAACAATTCTGTTGCAGGGAAGGCACAGTGTACACAGTTCCTCTTAAACAATGCTTCTCTTCCCAGTAAATGCAGCTCACTCTCCGTGAAACAGCCTGCAGCAGAATAATAAAATAATTGCTCAAGTGCTAATCTGAGAAAAGGAGGGGGTGTGAGGGAAAGTAAGGAATGCAAACACGCAAGAAGCTTCTCTCACTAACAGCTAAGGGTGTTGGATTTCCCTATTTTACAGGATAAATGCCTTAAATATTGTGAGGCATTCAGATACTATGATAATGGGAGCCACATACATAATTAAAAGATAGATAGATTATTAAAATTACCAAGGTCAGGAAATGCAAAAATTAAGATTCCAATCACAACACCACATTCTTGTTGCATATCCAGTAATGTGGCGTATATTTTAATACAAACAGTAGTATATTAAAAGGACATTATTTGAAATGTAGTCACTAAAAAAAACCCAGTTAACGCAAGTTTCACATCCTCCAGTTGCCCATTTGTGTTTATTTATTTATTTAAATGTTTGCTCTCCTCTGTTGCTGAGTAAAAGACCCACTCAAAAAAATGGGAAACTAAGTGGTTCTGTGTGGACAGACACCTGCGCAGAGCCCATAGCAAGGCTGACTGAACAGAGAAAACAATGTCAATATTCACAAATTGACCACAAACCCACAAAGTAAGCAAACTAAAAGTTTACAGAAAAAACATGATTTTCTCGTAATCTCTGCCACATACAGCCATCTTAGGTGCGATTTACTACTACCTATTTTGCAGTCAGAAGCATTTTTTAAAGAGGGACACTGTCAACTACTATACTTCAGTGACTTTAATAATTTGAACTGGGTAACCTTAATGTAACACTTACACAGTTTTTGCCCTCTTTTCTAAAAGGGACATCAATTTAAAAGTCACTGTTTCAAAAGTAATTTTTTTCTTTAGTTCTGTTGTTATTAATAGACTGGAAACCACACAGTGAAATCTGTTTTCAGTTTAGATATGGTCTTTCTTCAGTTATACAACCTATGTGTGTATGCTAATTCCTATGCAAATTAAGAGTTTACTGGCATGTACAGTTACTTGCAGGCTGCTGTTAATACAAACACGGTGAAATAATCATGCTTACATAATGCTTTGAAAGCAGGGTTGCCAATTCTGGTTGGACAAATTCCTTGAGGTTTCAGCATATGACAGACTTTAATTTGATGTTTAATCTTTAATGCCTGGAGGGCTGGCAATGCTATTTGGAAGTAGCATATTCTCCCTCCCATACAATCTTCAAGAACAGAAGGTGTCATTGTTATCTAAAAATTGTGGGATGCGGCTACATAGAACAAAGCTCACTCTCCATTTTGGAAGGCAGGTTCTGGTCTGGAGGGGATAGAATGGACTTTGGTTGTCTGCCACTTACAACAGGCTGTCATTGCTGTGTTATGTAGTCAGTATTGCAAACCCTCAAAATTATGAGATTGGCTTAAAAGTCATGACATTTTAAGAAATAATCAATGTTGGGATCTTTTTGTTTGCCTTCTTGTTTTGTAGCTTTTAAGGTTCATGTTTTCCAGCTTTTCTCAGAACTATGAGAGCTGGAAATTTTGTGGGTTTTTGTGTAATGACAACTGAGATTCTTGAGTACTTCCATGACTCCAGAAGTTGGGGCTTTAAGGAAAACACCAACATCACAAGACTCATAGTAAATTCAGGAGAGTTGGCAACATTGCATCAAGTTGTTAAATACAAACTCTCCATGCCTTCTCAAGAATAACAGACAATGTAAATCAGGTTGGGCCTTGGCCACATTGGGGGATGATGGAGTCAAACTGTCCCATTCACAGGGCACGTTCAAGGAGGGACTGTGCTTCTGGTGGGACACCCTGTTCCCAGGGATGCAAGGGCGAATGCACACACTATGCCATCCAGTATAGTGAAATCTATGTTCTATAGACACAGATGCAATTGTTGAAGGAAGAAATTTATAATGTTGCATGTGCTATTTTTTTTTTTTGAGTCCAAAAGAACCTAGAGCTTTTGAACACCAGACTACATCGCTTCTCCTGGATGGGAGATTAGATTGCTATTTCATTTCCACTGCTGATATATTTATTTATATTTTTATTATTATTTACAAAGTGTGTTCCCTATTTGTACTTATCGCTATTTGCATCACACTGCTCAAAGCAAGGTCTCACAATCACTTTCATTTAAATATAATACCAGTAGAAGCTGCCCATCTCTCAATCCTCCCAATCCAGAGCTCTCTCAGCTCTACAAATATGCAACACGTAGACCAGTGGCTTTCAACGTTTTCAGACTACTGTACCCTTTTCAGGAGTCTGAAAGTGCTATGGGATCCTATGTCTCATTGCGAGTCGAGGGGATTTAGGCTTCTACATGCTTACATCACTCCTAAAAATGGGACTTCGGTCCTTTTAAAAATTTGACCCCTTCTCTATTGCCTTGGAAGGATTAATTTTTTATCAGTAAATATTGATAAACATCAATTTCACTGTACAAACTGACAAAATATTTCCATCTATAATAATCAAAATTTACAGATAGGCAAAGAAACAAAAATGCTGCTTAAGAACTTTTTAAGCATTTGATATAAGGCTATTTATTTTGCATATTTTAACATATGGTGTTGGCAATTTGTGTTTTAATGGTTATAAATCTTAAAGTTTTTGAATCTCAATGTCTACAGTGATTTAAATAACTGTCTGACACACACATACTCTCCCAATTTCCCACAACTGTGAAAATTTTAAAATAAAAATTAAAAAATCTTTAAAATAAACATCAACATTATCCATCAGAATGGTTTAAAAAAAATAATCAAATTTTGTCCTGCCTACGGATCTACATTTAAAAAGTTTGCACCAGTGTAACTAGATCCGGCTGCAATGGTGCAAAGACGGTTTATTAGAGAATATTTAAATAAAGATGATAGAGAGAGTTTGATGCATCAGTAATTGGTCATCGGGGGTAACATACAGAGTATAGGGGGATGCTGGTATTTGGATATTGGTTAGCACATAATATATATAGTCTGCAATGTCCCCAGTGCGGGGTGTACGGTGGGTGGGATCAAGATACAGTAAGGAAGCAGTGAGGGTACATCGCTCATACAATGGGTTACACGAAGTCATGGGTATAAGTAAGCGGGCCAGGCAATGGGGACAGGATAACCCTCACATGGTAGAATCCAGTTCGGTGGGTTCAGGGCTCAGGGGATATAGTTCAGTAGGGGGGGTTTATAGGTCTTCTCCCCCCCGTGGGTGCATGAAGCCACGCCGGCTCACTCCTGGTATTGGCGGTGGCTGGTGATGTGCTCTGTGTAAATGTCCCTAGATCATCGAATAGCGTCCGAGACCATCAAACGTCTCATGAGACGCGCATAGCGACGGCCCACCCCACAGGCCCTAAGTACATGCTCATTACAGAGGTCCCAGGCACCCAGATGGTGTGAAGCCAAAAGGGGAATTTTTCAGAAAGCCATGAGCATATCAAAATAGATTACAATGTTCAGCAAGCTAAGCCACATGGGGGTGCTACCAGATGATTGCTATCATGTGGTATGTTTTATATTCAAATAATCCTCCACTAGTCCTAATAATAATTCATTGCTAGTAACTTAACATATATACAGAGCATCTTATCAGTCAAACCTAAAACAAGCTGCCTCCTCCCACGGTCAGCTCACACACACTGAAGATACTATTCATTCTCTTAAAGCCACAGTAACACCCCAGCTCTGTTCTTTAAATTTTTTTTGTCCAAATATATTCATATATATCAGAACTGCCCTGAAGATTCTTACAGCCACTGTAATACCACGCGTGGTTAAAAGAAGGGTTCCAATGACACATACTCCAATGTAAAAGCAGAAACTTCATTTTGAACTGTAAAATATTTTATGTTTGGCGGGTTTTTCCTCTAAATGATTTCTTTTTCTCCAAATGACTTTTGTTTAGGAACAAAACACAAACTACTATTCAAGCAGTGTTTTTAACACCTAACTTCTTTCTGTTGCATGCACAGCAGGGTCCTGCAAACAGGGCCCAGCTCCAGGCACCAGCAAAGGAAGCCGGTGCTTGGGGCGGCCAATGGAAAGGGACAGCATGTCCGGGTCTTTGATGGCAGGCCCATCAGTCCCCCTTGGAATGAAGGACCCGTCGCCGAATTGTCCCCGAAGAATGAAGCAGCGCGATACAGCTGCCGAAGTGCCGCCGACCACGACTTTATTTATTTTTATTTTTTTTCCGCTTCGCCACTTGGGGCGGCAAAAAAGCTGTAGCCAGCCCTGCCTGCAAATTCTAGCACTGTCTCCAAAAAGTATCATAATTAATTCGTTCTCTCTGAACTTTAATACTGACTCTGCTGGGTGAATATACAGTGTTCTTAGGCTAATCTCATTGCGATTTCAAACTTGAGTATGTATGCATTAATTTTATCATACAGTAGAGATGGCTGTATTTTTCTCCCCAAAGGAATGTGTCAAACATATCTAGTGCAGATACAGAATTTCAGTGCTAGCCTTCACACTAAAAAAGGTCTCACAATTATTGAACTCCTTAAAAAGTCGTAGGCAAAATTCAGCGTCGACGTATGTGATGGCACAAGCTGATTACAAATGGATGTAAGTAGATTAGTATTCAGTAGATACTAAATAAAATTGGATGAAAAAAATGGGAAAATAAATTGCAAAAATTTTGTCCCTTATTTTCAATTTAAAAAAAAAAAAAAGAAAATTTGAAAATTTTTGACCAGGAAAGCAACTAACAGGAGGATTGAATATTGTTATTTTTCCCCATTATTTATTAAGTGTCATTCCGATGCTTTCTAAATACATCTCATCTCCTTCTGTTAGTTGTCTTGCATACATCACTTTCCACCTCCTTGGCGTATAAATTACACTCATTTACTGTAGTCACTGAATACCAAGTTGTTGATATTAATTCAAATTAAAGGCATGCATCTAAACCAGAGCTTCATTACCAGAAACCAGAGAGTGCTATCTTGACAGAAGCAATCACACAAGCACTGAAAATAACAAAACGAGAATGACAAATATGATACAACCTTATAAAATTGCTATCTTAATATAATTCCAAAGGCAACCTGTTTTTGATCATGTGGAAGATAGAGGTCCCCCAAAATGAAGAGCTTTAGAAATTAAACAGTCTGAAATGTCAGTTTTCTACCTAGTTATCTGTTACAGGGTACAGATTGTTAATGAAATTGATGTTACATCTTTCCAAAATCCTTCACATGCTATATTTATCCATATCATGGACAAAAAACACCTTGAGATTCTTTGTTTACTGTTATGTTATATATATGTTGTAATTAAAAAAACAAAACAAAACATTAACCTGACTGCTTTCAAGGGAATTATTAAACCAAAGTGCCTAGGATTTCTCTTTCTTTCTTTCCCCATGTACCAAGGCATAAGGAAATTATTTTTCCAAAGTACAAAACATTTCTTTATTCCTAGACTGACTCATTATATAACCAAATCTGAGCAATTTTACATATTTGCACATTTGGATTTCTCAAGTCTGGGACATCCAGATATAATACATATTTGAAAGACTAAGATGGCATAGTCACTTAAAGTATAATTCCAGTATTAAACAAATGCTGAGTCCCAGACAGAAGACATGGAAAGAAATGTAGAAATTCCATAGAGCTCTGTCCTGCAAACATTTAAGCCCACGATTGACTGTAGTTATGTGAATAAACTTACTTAAGGGTTTGCAGGATTGTGTCCTTAGATTGTCCATCTTTTGGGCAGGACTCTGTTTTCCTGTGTATTTGGACAGTGCCTAGCACACTGGGGGCACTACCAGAAAAAATTAACTACAAACAATACTACTAATTAACCCCCCCCCCTTTACTTTATAATATGGGACTAAACGTCACAGTTTCATTGGCAAAATGATTAAAAAAAACCACTCACACTGAGTAGAATAATTTCTTTATGCGACTTGCTACTCATTGAATAATTATAACTGAAAAAATTCTCAATAAATCAAATATTTTAAACCTGTATTATTTCTTGAATTTTACAATCTCAAACATTGCTAAATACGTATTAAGATTTTGATACTAATCTTACAAAATAAAACAGTTTTACAGCTAGTAATAAAGTACATATAGGAGTCATATTTTCTTACAAGTAGTAAAGAATATAGTTTCAGGGGATAATGAGTTGGATGGGTGGGTGGGTGGCTGAAGTAGGGAAACGAATAGTTTCTGTTCTTGTGGGAACACAAAAATTATAAGTTCTTCACTTGTCTGGAATTTTTCAGTCTCATACAGACATATACAATGCACAGAGAAAGACAGACACAGAAATACAGGATTCTCTTTTCTCTGACTCGTCTCTTAGCTGCCAAACCTCAGCTATGTGCCATTTGACAGCAGCTGAGAAAGGAATCCTGCATCGGATGGAGAACTTCTATTCAAAGGATGAAAAATTAAAGAAAAAAAGAATGTTTGGATTTGACATAAGTTCATATACTGGTTTCATTTCTTGGAAATTTGAGTGGTGGTGTACGGACAAGTCTGTACTGAAATGCCACAAACTGGTACTAAAAAATTACAGCCATGGCAATATTTAAACTTCTCATTACACTCCTCACATCATGGGCTACTTTTGGGACGTAAGGCTGATGAGAGGGGGAAAGCAGGCACAACTATATCAGGGCCCCATGCGCAGGGAGCTCTTTACAGAAATGTAACATCTGTGTAAATAAAGTGAAATAGGAGGATGTGGTCTGCCAGCAAATACAATGTAAATTTCTCTTGATGAGCCTGGATGTAATAGTGTCCAAACTAGCATCAGAAAACATAAGTCCAACATCCTCAGGGGAGAAAAAGTACCATTAACCTAATGTGGTGAAACTACATTTTAGACATGGGGATTTCTGAACCAAATAGCACTGCTCGTAAGAGTGACGTGACTTGCCCAAGGTCACAGAGCAGATCAGAGATATGGCAGGGAACAGAGTCAAGGTCTGCTCCCTGCTCAAGACCAGTGTTTCTCAACCTTTTTGATACCAGGGACTGGCTTGCTGCTCTCCTAAACTGTGTCAGGGAGATCTCAGGGCCTAGTGCTGGTTCACGGACCAGTCGTTGAGAAACACTGCTCTGAATCACCATTATATATTTTAAGATGTCTATTCCGGCAAGGATATATATTTATATTTCAAGTACTGAATATCTGCAGGAACCTCACTGCCTTACATTTTCAAGGTAACAGTGTCGATGCTCATGAAGACAAAGAGCAAAGGAGGTTTCACAGGCCAGGATGCTAAGAAAGACATTTTTAAGAGTGGCTTTGTAGAAACCTAGAAAATACAGTGCAAATATTAGGGAGAGTTGGAGTGATGGTCTTTCGATCTTGGTAGTACCATTTAAAAATAGCAGAAAAAATCAGACTCTCCTGAATAGGCCAAAGCCCAGATCTGACTCAGTTATTTCCTATACAACCTATATAGCTTCCAGTCATTTCCAAGTATTAAATATGGGTCCTCTCACATATCAATATTACAGGAAGTCTCTCAGGATAGTTCAGACAGGAAATGGTAACCCTGTTTACCTGGAAATGGCAGTGTAAGAGGCAAAACCATAACTGTCAGTCACTGGCAGAATGGGAGCAAGCTAGCCCCAGAAAAGCCTATCAGTTTGAGATAATTTCTACAGCTCAACTGTAGAGATAATGTATGTAACACATTTGACTTCAATAAATTTTTAAAAGGTAAGGAATTTAGTCTAATTCCTACACACACTCCCTGCTGAGCGTAATTCTCCCATACCTATGTCACCTTTCTGCCAGATGGCATCAGCAGTAACAAGGGCTGGGTTCAATGTCTAGGGGTTTCTCTTAACACCACAAAATAGAATCAGCTTGAGCCCTCAGCCAGTAATCTGGGACAACTAAACACAACCCCCTAGGCACTTCTCAGAGGCAATACTTCCCCTCTCACAAGCACGGAGTCTGTATTTTACACAATCACAATTATTCAAAGGGGGGTGGGGTGGAAGGAGGGACCCAACATTAATTTGGGAAAACACTCAACCACATTTCAGAAGCACGTGACCATAGGCAAACACCTACCCCACGGTGAGTTGGGTAGTGTCCTTTGCCTCAGTTTCTCACCTTGCAATGTGAAAGTCTGACAAACAAATATCCCTTAACACACCACTCCCCTCTCCCTCTGCTGCACCCCACTCACAGTTGGTGGTCCTTGGTCAGCAAAGACCCAGAATTCAGAGGTGTGTTCACCTCTCACCAGGAATCATCAGCCTGCTAGAAGGACTCTCCATTGAGTCTAATCAGCTCTGTCTTAAGCTCTACTGGAGAGGTCAAATGGTGCCTAGGCCTCTTAAGGCAGAGTCCTAATAACCAAGTAAAAAAAATCTGTCCCCACCCCCTCTCATCTTCCCTGGGATTTGGCATCCCTATCCCCTGCGTAGCAAGTGAGGTTACATTTAGGGTGACCCCCCTCAACCACACCATTGCTAACCACAGTTCTGCTGCCCTTTACTCATACAACAAGAATAACAACATTTCATTACCCCTGCATTCAAATACTAGGAGTGATTTTCAGCCCAAACCAGCCAAAACAGATCATTTTGTCAAAGCATCTCCATTTGCTGCACACCTAGGCAGAGTAGGGTGGCTATGCAAACATGGATCTGCTCCTGAAGTCTTTTCCCCAGTTCATCACTAGATGTCAGGGGAGAGCTCATTCAGACCCTCCTTATAACTGTAAACCAACAATTTTGTCCTATATTATAAGTCGACTGTCAACAGAGGAGCAGATCTATGGACCATGTTACTCAGAGGAAAAAAATGTAGGCAAGCAGGAGGCTAATTTTCATATTCACCTGCACAGGAAGGTCAGTTCAAAAAATATCTATAGTTAAATCTTTAGACTTAACTTGGGAGCTACTTAAACACCCCTAAGAGTCACAGACACTCCTAAAGAAGGGGAGGCAGCAGGAAGACAAGAAACAAACCAGTGTGGCCAAAAGGCAAGGTTCAAGGAGTTATCTGAGTCAAACAGAAGTTTTAAAAAACAAAACAACTGATGAATAAAGCCTGAAATTTTACAAGTAAATAAGATTTTTACAATTTTCAATGTTAATTATGTTTTGTGAGCATAACAGCAACAGTAGGTAAAGAAATTGTTTGCTCTTACAGTTACCATTTTTAATGTGGCCTCTGAGGCATAAAAATACAAACTTATTCCTTTGAACTCTATAAATATCACATTTTCATATAGGTCCAAAACAATGAATGAACATGCCTGCAAGTTATGGAAATAATTATATTCAGATATTGGGTCTCAGTTTTCAAAATACTCGTGTGCTGTACAGAATCTGTCCATTGGATCTAGAAATAACATCAATGATGTATTTATGCAGGAACTATCTCAATAACGCTGACAGGAAGCTTCCATCCCAGTCAATATGGCTCATTAAAGGACATCTGGAGTGTGCATGGAGAGATGTTCTTTACAGCGATTCTAACAAAAATGAAATTTATTTTGAACATAAAGTCTAATAATACATTTTGAGTAAAGATCATATCAGTCTTGTACTTTGTTGTAGTAAGTAATCCTTTCCTTTAGGAAAGATACAGTTCATACAGTAAGTACTCTCAGGGATGTCAGCTATCTTTTTAATTAAAGCTTTTGCATTCTTTATTGTTTGCAATGTCAACTTCTTAAACGGAAAATGCAATTTCTTTCACTACTGGTTTTCCTTTACTTGGTTAACATTTAATTTACCACCAATAGCAGAAAAGTCTTCTCTTTTTTTTTAAATTTACTTCAGCTCAGTCTACAATGGCGCAGGAACCCACACTCACCTACCTAATTAGCCCAGCTGAAGCAATCCCAAAGTGTAAATACATGTAAGACTAAAATGTCCTTTCGAAGGTCTAGAGACATAAATCCATTGACTTTCAATCTTGTGGTTGATGATTTCAGCATATCAGAGTTCTGTGTGTTGGAATTTAAAAAGCTTACTAGCTAATATTGAGGAATACACCATTCCTTATAATGTATAAAACATGAAAAGGTTTCTTGGCTAGAGGATGAACATGAGGTGATGTTGAGTTTCTTAAGGAGAAGGATGAATTTTGAAATGGGAACTTTTTAAAAAATATTTTTTTGGAGAGAGGAACAATTTTCTAAACTCCATGCTCATGGAAAATGAAAAAAAGGGAAACTGACAATTATTAAACTACCATTGTGTCATTATTACTAATTATTTTAGTATTACCATAGTGCCTATCAGCCCCAAATAAGATGGGGGGGGGCATGGTGCCAGGCTCTGTACAAACAGATAGCAAGAGGCAGCATGTGTCCAGAGAGAGATTGAAGTCCTGATCCATCCTCTCTTTAAATAAAGGTGTTTTCCAAACTAAAACAAAATCTTTACATAACAGTTAAACTACAGTGATCTGATTCGTAACAGACAAGGAACACTGACATTATTTTCACAGGGGATGTATCCACTACATATTAATTCTCATCCATCAATAACTAATAAAAATAAGAGACAGTGCACCAAATTTTCAGTACCAATATTGCAGTTACTGAAATAGCAATACTACTTCCTGCAGCAGCGAGTGGTTTCTCGGATGCCTTCCCTGCAAATGTGACCTGGCATGATTGTATTATGGAGACTGAAAGCTGACAAAATCACAGCAGGGCAAGGTAATACAGCTGCAGGGCAACATAACATTATACACCTCCCCCACTGCAACCTGTCATGTAAAAGAAAAACTGAACAAATGCACATGAGATAAAAACTCCTTATGCAATTATTTTCCATCGCATAAAAAGGCACTACGATCAGACCAAGGAACAAAACAGATTTATTAACATCAACCCTCAATTAAATAGGGACAATTGAAACTAGAAAAATAACCTATTCTAGAAAGCATGTTCAGAACAAATCCGTTAATGAATGTGAATGTCACTAGGTATGTGTGTTTATAAAGTATCGTATAAAAGCATGGGATATTAAGGTTGCCAGACACTTCTCATTATAAGACCCTGTTTTCAGTTGCTTATAACATTGCCAAACTTTAACCATTTGGGCTGAAACTTTCCATGCCAGATGTCTGCTACGTCTGAGTGTTATGGGAAAGTTCCAGCCAAAATGGTTCAGCTGTTTCTGAGAAAGATGGTAGGGAAGAATACATTGTTTTTCATATGTTAAAAGGTGTCCAGCATTTTTATTTGAGACTCTCTAGTGCTCTTATGTTTTGGAGTAGAGCCTTGAAATTTGATGGAGTGGTGGTTTTTGTACCCAGAATGTACCTTTTGCTGTCCCTGTGAAAATCTTTTCACTTTTAGCCAAGTTATAAGTCAGAAACTGGGACAGGATGGGCAAGAGCATGGCAGACAAGGGGCCGGGAGTTGAGGGGGGACTTGGAATAGCTGGGTAAGGGGTCTGGGACAGGGAGTCCAAAGATGAGAGACTAGCATCTGCTAGGCAAAGAGACAGGGAATGAGATGAGAAATCTAAGGAGTAGAGACAGGCTGGTTAGGTGAGGAGACTGGGATGAAGAGTTAGGGATGCGGAAGAGACAGGACAGAGAGATGGTCAGATTGGAGGAGACAGGGTGGAAGAGGTGTTCTTCTGCCTGTAGACATGTCCATTATAGCACACTCCCCTCAAGAGTCTGGAATGGAACCCAAGATCCTTGCATCTCACCATTTCCCTTCTATCAGCAAATATCAACAAAACAAACTGGCTAAGTGCTCCATCTCCTGCTAGTGCTGGTCCACATAGAGGATGGCAGCTTACTAGTGCTATCAGTTACTCTGTTAGCTCAAGTGACTGATATCTGTGTGATGGATCTAAAGGTTCTCACTAATGCTACTCACCCATGTAGGTGTCAATATGACATCACAACATGGAATTTCTGATTTTTCAATTTGTTTATTTTAGGAACATAGGAACTCTGTGGCAAAGGCATGGATAGAATCCAGTTATCTGTGGCAATATTCATCTGCCTTAGACTTGAGGCCTTCTTTTCTCTTCCTGCAATCCCTTGAGGCTGAATTAAGGTTACACGGACAACCTTAATCACGACACTTACTAATTTTTGAGTGCTTGACTTTTCAACCTTAATATTATTTTACATGTTCATTTCTATGTAATATAATACACAGGGTTGCATTGTAGTCTCCAATGACAGTCCAGTTTCCTTTAGTACAATTCTACTTACAGTTTTACCACATGGAATTATCTGCTAAGTTCATAAGGGGTGAAATTTCCCACATCATATCACTACTGGGCACAGTTAAAATTGTTTGATAGTCTTAAATGTGCATTTACAGATGAAAATCTACAGAAATAGTAAAATTAAACAACTAAGGAGAGATTTGTCCACAGTGGGAGACTGCCCAAATTACGAACTTATTACATGACTTTGAAGGACAGATTTGGTTTCCAAGCATTTTTTCCATTCTCCTGATACTAACATTGTGGATGTCTAAATATTCCATTGCAATGTTTTTTGTGCCCTTCCACTAACAATCTGGCCCACGAAAAACAAATTGTAAGTACACAAGGAAAACCATTTAGACATGGTACTCTTAGACACAGCTAATCTCTTGGCATCAAATGAAACATGAAAGCTGGAAGGACTTTCAGTAGGGGCTTTGTCAAAACCAGACAAAAGTCCAGAAATATTTTAAACTCAAGTTTATTATATAACCCTACTAGGACAGAAATGTGGGTATACCTCCCAGAATTTATGATGATTAACTACATAAAGCAGAACACTTCATAGCATTTCACCTTTGTAAAAAACTTCTGGCAAGCATGAAGAATTACCTTCTCTTTGTAAAATAGTGCAGGACAGATTAGTAATTCACGGAAAGACTAAAAGTTACAGCTATCTTTCATGCAAGAAAGCAAAGCTCACACACATTTTAACGGTGGCTTGAATTAATTTAGTTAGACTCCAAGTAATATCCCATGACACTGCAGGTGTTTAAATTGGTAGTCATAAATGCATCTCTCCCTAATAAATCCTACCACTACGGATGATGGAGAAATTATTTTACCTTTCACAGACAATTAAAGGCTGAAATGCAGTAGCTGCTAAATTTATTCTGAGGGCAGTGGTCAGATGTGAGAAGATATAGCAGGTATTTGTAGAAAGTTATTCTGAGAGAATTATGAATGGATCAGACTTTTAAGATATACAGCAGATGGTAAACCCTTTCCATATGAAATTGAACTCAGAGTGTGGATTTCTTTTTTAAAGCTCTAAGGATTTGATAAATGGTGTTTGGCACCACAGAACACGTGTCTCCTCTCAGAGGAACCATGTCCCAGTGGAAGCAAGTATTTTTAAATTAGGACTGAGAGAAGTGTTTTTGTTTGTTTAGTTGTATGTCTTGACTTCATGCATAGGATTAAAGGTATCAGATATTTTATGGAGAGAATTACTACCTAAAGCAGCGTTCCCCAAAGTTATGAACCTAGGAACAAGGAAGCACATCATACTTACAGGATGGGAGACACAATCCTGGGAAGCAGTGACTTTGAAAAGGTCTCATGGGTCATGGTGGATAATCAGCTGACAATGTGGATAAAAAGGTTAATGCAATCCTTGGATATACAAACAAGAGAATATCAAGTACAGCAGGGAGATCATATTACCCTGTATTTGGCACTGATGTGACTGCTATTGGAATACTATGTCCAGTTCTGGTACCTGTAAGTAAAGAAAGCTATTGAAAAATGGGGAGAGGGTTCAGAGAAGAGGCACAAGATTGATTAAAAGATTAGAAAACGTGCCTTCCAGTGATAGACTCAAGGAGCTCAGTCTATTTAGTTTAAAAAAGAGATGGTTAAGGGGTGATTTGATCACCTTCTATAAGTACCTACACGGGGAGCAGAAATTTGATAATGGAGGGATCTTCGTTCTAGCAGACAAAGGTATAACAAAATCTAATGCCTGGAAGTTGAAGCTGCACAAGTTTAGGCTAGAATTAAATCACAATATTTTGTTCTTAACCACTGGAACAACTTAGCAAAGATTGTGGTGGACTGTCCACCAGAGGAAATTTTAAAATCAAGACTGGATATTTTTCTTACAGATTCCCTAGGTCAAACAGGAATTAATTCAAGGAAGTCCTGTGGCCTGTGTTATGCAGAAGGTCAGACTAGATGATCACAGTGATCCCTTCTGGCCTTATTATTTATGAATTGGCTCAAAGAAAGCAAGCAACACTGCACACCAATGATTAGGTGTAAAAAATTGCAAGCGGCTCCCCTTCTAAACAATTTGTATGACAGAAGCCCAGGTTCCGCGTTCCTCCATTCCTGCATTGGCACATGAACAGAATGGAGCTTTAATCTTGACACCTCCCTAATTCTGGGCCTGCCCAACCCTCCAGTGCATCTTAAAATAACTCACCATAGGCTAGTATGCGGGCAGAGATTAGCCAGTGTGCAGTGCACAGCAGGGAGCAGTCCAGCACTAAAGGAGAAAATTGGGTTGGTGATGTGCAGTGTTTCCAAACCACTGGTAGGTCAGATGAGCCTTCAGACCTACTCTCATACAGGGCTAAAGGCAGGGGAAAACTTGTCCAGTATTCCACAATGAGAGTTAGTCATGAGTTGGGAATGGAACCCAGGCCTTGACTTCCAGCCTCTAAGCTCTAACCAACAGATGCACTGCGTTTGTGTCATCTTCCTACTGCTTACAAGGAGGAGAAAAATCATGGACTGTATGCATCGTAAATGAATTTAATTATCAACAAACCATTTTTATACTTGTTATATAACATATTAAGGACATTTTCTTCATTTCTTTACACGAAACATTAATTTTCTATCTTTTTCCCCAATTGTGTTTTGACTAAAACGCCTTCTGTTCTTCATAAATCATCCAGTCTGTGCATTTGAAATGTACAGCATCAGCACAGGCGAACGCTCAGTGGAACTGAAACATCTACATCAGCGGTTGGCAACCTTTCAGCAGTGGTGTGCCAAGTCTTCATTTATTCACTTTAATTTAAGGTTTCACATGCTGGTAATACATTTTAACATTTTTTAGGTTTTTCTCTATAAGTCTATATATTATATAACTAAACTACTGTTGTAGGTAAAGTAAACAAGGTTTTCAAAATGTTTAAGAAGCTTAATTTAAAATTAAAATTAAAATGCTGATCTTAAGCCCCTGGCCTGTTCAGCCCACTCCCGGCCTGGGGTTCCGTTCACCTAGGTCGGCAGCAGGCTGAGCAGGGCCTGCGGCCGGAACCCCAAGTTGGCAGCAGGCTGAGCGGGACACAAGCTGGCAGCTGGGACCCCAGATTGGCAAGGGGCTGGCAGTCAGAACCCCAGAATGGCGGCGGGCTGAGCGGGGCCGGCACCCTAGACCAGCAGCGGGCCGAGCTGCTTAGCCCACTGCCGGTCTGAGGTTCCATCTGCTGGCTCCTGCCAGCCATGCTCCCGGCTGCCAGCCCTGCTCAGCCCGCTGCCAATCTCGGGTTGTGGCTGCTGGCTCCTTCCCAGTTGGGGTCCCGGCCACTGGCCTCTTGCCAGTTGGGGTCCTGGCTGCCGGCCCCCTCAGCCCACTGCCAGCCTGGGGTCCCGGTCCTGACCACATAGAATGGGTACCTACCTTCTCCCTGGTTCTGGCCCATTCTCCTCCTCTCTCTCCGCACTGAGCTGAGGGTGGGCGTGCACTGAGCACAGGGAGTGAAGGAGCAGGCTGGGGGTTGGGGTGCTGGATCTGGCCAGGAACTAGAATGAAGGCGGGGGTTCAGGGTTGGGGCAGGAAGTTTGGGTGTGAAGCGCTTACCTGGGCAGCTCCCATTTGGTGCAAGGAGTGCAGGTGGGAATGCGGGGGGGGGCGGAGGTTGGATGGGGGGTGCAGGAGCTCCCATTTGGTGCTCAGGGTGGGGGGTGAGGATGTGGGGGGTGCAAGAGTCAGGGCATAGGGTGTGGGGGGGGCTGGATATGTGTGGCAGTGCAGGAGTCAGGGCAGGGGGTGTGGGGCGGCTGTGTATGTGTGAAGGGTGAAGGAGTCAGGGATGGGGTCATGAGGGGGATGCAGGGAGCTGGGGTGCAGGTGTAGGCCAGAGGGCTGGGAGCGTAAGGGAGTGCAGGAGACAGGGCATGGGGTGTGAGGGGGCTGAGTATGTGTGGAGGGTGCACGAATCAGGATAGGGTCATGGGGTGGATGCAGGGGGCTGGGGTACAAGCAGGGCCACCCAGAGGACTCAAGGAGCCTGGGGTCTTTGGCGGTGGGGGGGCCCCCGGTTCAGCAGTAATTTGGCAGCGGTGGGTCCTTCCGCACCAGGATCCACCACTGAAGTGCCCCAAAGACCCGCAGCGAGGTCCCCTGCCGCCGAAGTGAGACCTGCTGCCGAAGTACAGCCGGGTCTTCGGCAGTAATTCGGCGGCGGGGGACCCACACTATGGGTCTTCGGGGCACTTCGGCGGTGGGTCCTGGAAGTGGAAGGACCCCCTGCTACCGAAGACGCGGAGCATAAGAAGCTCTGGGGGCCCGGGCCTCATGAGAGTTTTCTGGGCCCTCAGAGCAAGTGAAGGACCCTGCTCCAGAGGCCCCAAAAAAACTCTAGTGGGGGCCCTTGCGGGGCCAGGGGCAAATTGCCCCACTTGCCCCCCCCCCAGGCGGCCCTCGGTGCAAGAGGGGTGCAATGGTCAGGGCAGAGGGCTGGAGGGGGTGGGCTGGGATCAGGTGGGTGCTCCCAGGCCCCTGCCCTGAGTGGTTCATGGCAGGGGGAGGAGGGATATGCCCCGCTCCTGCCTCCCTTTCCTACCTCCTTACTGGTCTGAGCAGCGAGGGCTCTGGGACTGCTCTTCTCCCCTCCCTCGCAAGGACCATCGATGGCAAGGAGGGAGAGGAAGTGGGGATCGATGCAGCATGCTCGGGGAAGAGGTGAGGGAGGGGAAGCTTGGCTGCCAGAGGAGCCTGCCATACAGCAGCAACCAGCAGGACCAAGCTTGCTTTTGCCTCCTGCCCCCAACAGAGAGAGCGGTAGGCGGGAGGCAGAGAAGAGCAGGCTGGGTCGGGCAGCATTTTTAATGGCACGCTGCAGCATGCCAGGGTCTGGCTCAGCCCGCTGCCAGGGTTTGGCAGCGGGCTGAGCGGGACCCCGGGAAGCAGCAGCGTGCCATTAAAAATCAGCACATGTGCCGTAGGTTGCCGACCCCTGATCTACATCATTTTGGAAACCAGTGTTGATTTCTGTATGATTTAAATGAAGCAGTTTGCATTAACTAATGGATACACATGAATACTCTGCAAGGGCACTGTTGGAGGCACATTGCAAATTTGGGCCCCAAGCCTGCGAAGACCTACATGTGCTTAATTTAACAGACTATGAAGTCAGTGGGACTATTCAGTGCTGGTATCATACAGCCCAAATGATTCATGAGATTCAGCACAATTCAGAAGATAAACCATAGCCTTGCAGTGACAATCTGACAGCATAAATTGACATTATATTCTGAAAATAATGCTGTAGAATACAGCTTTGAATTTAATCTTAAAACAAATAACACTGGAGTAGCAGCTCTCTCATCTTTATGATAAGAGTATTTACAGAGATTTATGTACCTTTTAAACTATAAAACAGTACATTTGAATAACTTTAAGCATCTAATTTAAACCCAGAAAAGCAAGAACATTTCCTGACAAGTATTCATAAGGAATCCAAATATGAGACTTCAAAATTGCTGCATGCAAAGACCAATATTTGCTTGCACAACAGATACTTTGATATAGAGTGTGAATTTTTGCAGCTGATTATTATTTGTATTATAGTAGCACCTTGAGACTGTACCCAAGATTGAGTCATAGTAAGAGACACTTCCTGCCAAAGATCTTACACTATAAACAGACACGTCAGAGAAGGGTTTATTGTTATCTACCATATTTTATGGAGAAGAAAATGAGGCACAAAGATTAAGTGAATCACCCAAGGTCAAATAGGAGATCTGTGGTAGAGCTGGGAATTGAGTCCAGATTTTCTGAGTTCCAGTCCAATGCCTTACACACAGTATCATGCTTCCTCATTATCCTATGTGCATGCACATATGAGAGATTGCATGCACAGAAATGAGAGTTTGCATTAACTAATGGATACACATGAATACTCTGCAAGGGCACTGTTGGAGGCACATTGCAAATTTGGGCCCCAAGCCGGCAAACACCTACCTGTGCTTAATTTAACAGACCATGAAGTCAGTGGGATTCTTCAGTGTGCGTGAAAACCAGCACTTGAACAAGTCTTTGTACGCTTGGGGGCCTGGCTCTCATAAAATGTCTATGCTGAAACTCCATCTTTAACTTCAAAATCATGCCTACTTGTGACATTACCTGATCAAAATATGATCATATAGATCATTGTCGCAACCACTGTTACATATTTGCAACAAATCTTGGACAAAGGCTGTCAAGTAAGGTGTCTATGGAAAGATTATGATTTGCTGAATAGGATTGTGCTTTTGTATGCAAGTATCATTTTTGTATTTGAAGCTATAAGTATCGGCGCTATACCTGGATTTCATATGTTTGCTCCTGGGGTAACATCCACAAGATATTTAGCCTGCACATCTTGAAGGGACTTTTCAAATTAAGTGGTTCATCAGGAAACATTTAACTTACAAGGGAAAATGCCCATCTATCCTGAATGGACTTTCCTGTGAACATACTGTTTGAGGTATAGCTAATGACTTCTATTATGACTGAGTGGAATCATGCATGGACATCTGACTCCAAACACGATCCTGTCACCTGCGATTTTCCACTAGCTGTGCTGAGGGCTTTGTTTGAAACAATGGTTTTCCATCCACATGGCAGAATCTATAAAAAGCACTGGAAACATCTCCATTTTGCCTCTTTCTTGCTCCAGCTTCTGGACTATGGATTTACACTAATGGGAGCAGTCTAACCAAGGGACCGAGGACCTTCCAATGATTTGGAAGCAACAAGAGACTTGACTTAAGTCAGCAGTTTATTCCATCACAGCTACAAGCCTGATGCAATCACATTGCAATTATTGTATGTATTTGATTCCTTTAACCAATTGTAACTCTCATCTTTCTTTCTTTTTATAAATAAACCTTTAGATTTTAGATACTAAAGGATTGGCAACAGCATGGTTTTTGAGTAAGATCTAAATT
Source organism: Chelonoidis abingdonii (assembly GCF_003597395.2). NCBI lineage: Eukaryota > Metazoa > Chordata > Testudines > Testudinidae > Chelonoidis > Chelonoidis abingdonii. Next base: position 87,684,335 of record NC_133770.1, read on the forward strand.
GTATATTGACCTGGATGTGCGGCTGGTCCTTTGGAATCAGAAGAACCTTTTATTTGATGAAATTGGTTTTAAAGAACCACTCATCTCTAAGTCTATGTTTTTGGTGCTGATACAAGGAGTGGAATGCCTAAGGAAACTGCTGATCTGACTTCTTGTTAGCCAGTGGGGTGAAACAGAAGTTTACTTTTGTTGCTGGTTTGGTATAGTTCATGGGAGAATAACCTCCAGTTTTGTAGCATATCTGCCCTATTTCTCAGCAGTTTGTCCTGAATTTGGTTACCCTACTGTAGTTAATTCTGGCCGGTTAAGTATGGAAATTCATTCAGTGGTGATCCTCTATCCCACTACCAAGGCACAATGGGACCACTGAGCATAAAGTTTCAGACTTAACTTTAGAACTTTCTCAGATTCATATCTAACCTGGCTCTGAAAGTGTATGCAATGAAGAAGATTTAGCTGGTCCAACAGAGAGTGGCTTCTTCTAAGTAACACAGTGAGAACTATAACCCTGACACTCCCACATACTACACTGGCTCCCTGTTCATTACCAGATAGACCCCGATTAGGATTTTCAAGGCTTCATTGGGCTTGGTCCCAGCTATCTTGGGGCCCATCTATGTGTTCATGACCATGACCCAACAACATCTGCAGTTCTCAGGCACACAGGAGTTAACAATGCCCAGAATGAGACTTTTAGGAACAAGGACCTAGAATTTCTTGGATGTGGAATACCCTCCCACCAGATATCAGAATGACCAGGAATTCCACCATTCATCTCTTTTCAACAGCTTTGACTCATCTTGGTTTCTTCTTCTGGGAATAGAGAGAGAAGGGAGATTTTTTCCCCTCCATCACAATCCAAATGCATATATAGGGAAAGGTGAAGAATGCAATCTTTCTAAAGGTTCGGGTACCACTATAATGGTCACATTACAAAATCACAGATAGATAGTGAGATACATAACTAACTAATGGTATATTTTGTGAATCATTACTCACAATAAATAAGATTATTTCTAACATTTTAGGTGGGAAGAGATGGCATACTGTACATGCCTGAGATAGGCAGTTTGCAACTAATATACTGGAACAATTGTTCAAGAACACTTAATCCTTTTGTAAAGATCATCCTGCAATGTTGTCAAGCACAGTGAGACCTGGAGTTAACTGGCATGTAAATCCCAGTGAAGAATTGTTATGACAACCCTGTTACCCAAGTTTTAAAACTTTAACAAAAAGTTTACACTAGAGAATTCTTTTTCTTCTTCTATTACTCTCCTCCATCCCCCTTTTACTATTCTCTGTAGCCATTCCACTTGTCATGAGTTTCCTCTTTCTTTTCCTATTATGCAAAGAAATAATAAATGGTATAGATTTTGGAGAACTTAATTTTCAGCGCCCAGATAGAAGCTGCAGAGTATCTTAATAGTAAATGACAGCTGACTCGTGATGCATTGATGTCCTGGTAATTCAAAGGACTTTCAGTAACACAGTAAACTAGGAGAGAGAAGCAGGAAACAACTCTACCAAAAAAGGTTTGATATAATCCAATAGTCACATACCAAATGAGGAAAAAAGAAGGCATACATAGGTGACCAATGTAGTCCAAGCGACATACATTGCAAAGCAGAGATGGGCAGGTCATGTAGTCCGCAGGCAAGACAATAGGTGGACAACCCGCATCAGTGACTGGATCCCCAGTGACCACAAATAACCACTGGGCAGACCAAAAACGGACTGGGCCAATCCCATGACAAAACTCATTGGCCAGAAATGCAAAAAACGTGCTTGCAACAAAATGGAATGGTGTGGCGTGGACTTGTGTTCATGGAGGGATAGACAAGGAAAAGCCAGACCCAAGTGACAAAGATGAATAGTTAAAGGATAGGACTATCACTGATATCTCAAACTTGTATAGGGGTTTACAGAATTGTTTACCCACAGAATTACTTTTTTATTTCTGAAATGCAGCCGTCTCTGGGATGAGGCCAGTATCTGCGTGGACAACTGATGCACAGGGTACAGGTTACAGAACATTTAACCTCAGTGCAAAACAGTCAATGACTATGGTTAAAGGTCTCTATGAAAGACACCTCCCTCCTTCGTCACAATAAACGCCATGGCACTCAAGTTAACCTTCTGCAGGTTGGAAAGATGAAAGGCTGAGTCCATCTTGTCAAGATTCTAACCCAGCAAATCCAGATATATCAGATCTAATTCTCAGATTGCCAATATAATATCTAGCTTTCTACCCATCTTTTGCTTATGCAGTTTTACTTACTGTATTGAATATACACATAGAAACTAATCTGTTGACACAGAGAAAAGGGAAAGAAGAAAACACTACAAACTAGGGAACAATCTTCGTCTCCAAAGATGTAAATAATGGCAAGAAATATTTATATATTATATATATATTGTGGCAAATTGCCAGCACTATTTTGATGGGTCTCGTGCTTTCTCTTCTTTTGGGAGGTTCAGGGCACCATTTCTTGCCCCTGCAGTGGAATGTTAACTGCCCCACTAGTGTCCTAGAGGAGGGGAGTGGAGAGGGAGGGACCTGGGCCCGCCCTCTACTCCAGGTCCTAGCCCAGGGGCCCTGAGGATAGTGGTAAAACACTTGAACTGACACTTCCTTCCCCTGAGCTACTTCCCTCTCCTGCCCTTCAGCTTGTGGGGGGCTTCCTGCTCTCCCTCTATACAAGCCAGGTGCCCCTTTACCCAGGGTCTTGGACTTCTTAGCTCACTGCAGCACTTCTCCAAATTGTCCTCTGCTTCCCTTCAAACTGTTCTCTGCTCCAGCACCACTTCCTCTCTGCTCCAACTCCTTCAAACTGTTCTCTGCTCCAGCTCCCACCCTGACTGACTGAAGCAGGGGTTTTTATCATGTGAGTGGCTTCAGGTGCTCTAATTGGCTTCAGGTGCTCTAATTAATCTATAGCAAACTTTCTTCCCCTTACAGGGAATAAGGCTCCCTTCTAACCCTCTCCTGCTGCCCTCTGGCCATGCTGTATCACATATCTACCCCCCAGATTAACACCATGGAGTTGGGCTACTTGGGATGAGAGGCAGTGTTGTTGTGATAGGTCATCAGCGTTGCCATGTTGGCTTCCAGCCCTATCCTGTACCCGGAAATGGAAGGGCTGCAGGGAGAGGAACCACCTAGTCACTCGTGCTTTCTTCTCTTTGTTTCTGTGCATCCACTGGAGCGGGGCGTGATCTGTCACGAGGGTAAACCGTCCCCCCAGTAGATAGTAGCGGAGAATCTCCACAGCCCATTTTACCGCCAGACATTCCTTTTCAATGACAGCGTACTTCTGTTCCCTGGGGAGGAGTTTCCAGCTGAGGTACAAGATTGGGTGTTCCTCCTCCCCGACCATCTGGGAAAGGACGGCTCCTAGCCCTACCTCCGAGGCATCTGTTTGTAGGATGAATTCCTTCTCGAAGTCTGGAGCTATGAGTACTGGATGGCAGCATAGGGCTGTCCTTAAATCTGCAAATGCTTCTTCTGTCGTATCAGTCCACTTTACTATCTCGGGGCCCCAAGCTTTTATCAGATCCGTCAATGGCCCTGCTCTCGTGGCAAAATGAGAGGGATGAATCTCCGATAGCATCCTACTATCCCTAGAAATGCTCTGACCTGCTTTTTGCGGACTGGTCGAGGCCAACCTTGTATTGCCTCCACTTTGTTCCATTGGGGTTTCACTAAACCTCTCCCTACTACATACCCAAGGTACCTGGCCTCAGCTAGTCCTATCACGCACTTGTGAGGGTTAGCAGTGAGGCCAGCCTTCCGCAGGGCATCAAGCACTGCTTCTACTTTTCCTAGGTGCATTTCCCAGTCAGGACTGTGGATGACTATGTCACATCCAGATAGGCGGCGGCATACTTGGCATGGGGTCACAGTAACTTATCCACAAGTCGTTGGAATGTTGCAGGGGACCCATGGAGTCCGAAAGGGAGGACAGTGTATTGAAACAGGCCATCGGGTGTAGAGAAGGCAGTCTTTTCCTTGGCATTTTCGGCCAGGGGAATTTGCCAATATCCTTTGGTCAGATCCAGAGTGGTTAGGTATCGGCCCTTGCCTAACTGATCAACTAGCTCGTCAATGCGTGGTATCGGATAGGCATCGAATTGGGCTATTTCATTCAATTTCCGGAAGTCGTTGCAAAACCTTAGGGTGCTATCAGGCTTGGGGACTAGTACGATCGGACTGGACCACTGGCTGTGGGATTCTTCAATGACCCCGAGTTCCAGCATCTTCTTCACTTCCGTCCTAATTTCTTCCCTTTTAGCTTCCGGTATTCGGTATGGTCTTATCGTCACCCTTACTCCAGGGCTGGTGACAATATGATGTTGGACCAGTGTCGTAAGGCCTGGTTGTGTACAGAACACATCCTGGTTCCGTTGGATCATATCAATGACCTCTGTTCATTGTTCTGGGGTTAATTCAGGAGATATCTTTACCTGCCCCTGTGGGTCGTCTGTCTGGGGTGGAGCTCTTCGAATGACCAGGCACGTCTCTCGGTCACGTCAGGGTTTCAGTAAGTTGACGTGATAGATTTGCTCTGGCTTTTGGCGGTCTGGTTGTCTGACCTTATAATCTACCTCCCCAATGGCTTCCACTATCTCATATAGTCCATGCAAGCTGGCTAGGAGTTTGCTTTCTGCAGCTTGCACTAGCACCATCACCCGTTCCCCTGGCTGAAATCTCCGTACTTTTGCCCAACGGTTGTAATATGTCCGCTGGGCCTCTTGTGCTTTTTCCAAATGTTCTCGTACTATAGGGGTTACTCGAGTTAGTCTCTCTCTCATCTGTGTCACGTGCTCAATGACATTCTTTCCTGGATTGGGTTGTTTTTCCCAATCTTCCTTGGCAATATCTAATATCCCGCGTGGGTGGTGTCCGTATAGCAGTTCAAAGGGAAAGAAACCAGTGGACGCCTGGGGGACTTCCCGTATAGCAAACATTAGATACAGTAGAAGGCTATCCCAGTCTTTTCCATCCTGGGCTACCATCTTCTGGATCATACTTTTAAGGGTACGATTAAACCGCTCGACCAGTCCATCTGTTTGTGGATGGTAGACTGAGGTCCGTATGGCCTGGATGCGGAGTAGAGCACATAAGTCCTTCATTAATTTTGACATGAAAGGGGTTCCTTGGTCTGTCAGGATCTCCTTAGGGATGCCCACTCTGGCAGAAACCTGCAGTAGTTCTTTTCCTATTGCCTTGGATGTAGGGTTTCTTAAAGGAATGGCTTCTGGATATCGTGTGGCGTAGTCAAGGATGACTAGTACGTTTTGATGGCCCCGTGCCGATCTTTCCAGTGGGCCCACTATGTCCATGGCTATCCTCTTGAAAGGGACTTCAATAATAGGCAAAGGTACTAATGGGGCCCGCAAGTAAGGTCGGGGCTATGCAACTGGCACTCAGGGCAGGAGGCACAATAATGCTGGACTTCTGCGTGTATCCCTGGCCAATAAATCCTTCTTAGGACTCTATCCAGTGTCTTGTCTACTCCTAGATGTCCCCCAAATAGATGACTGTGAGCTAACTCTAGTACTGCCCCTTATGTGTTTCCGTAGGACTAAGAGTTGCTCTACTTCTTCCCCTTGTATTTGATCTATCCTGTACAAGAGATCGTGTTTGAGCACATAATATGGCCTTGGGCCTTTGATCTTTCCTTCCACAGGTACGCCATTTACTTCCACTACCTCCTCCCTCACATTCGCATATAGTGGATCATTGGCCTGGTCCTGCCCGAAATTCTCATGTACAGTACCTATCTGACCTACTTCTAGGGGGCCTAATTCTACTCTTCCCCCTGGGTTGCTCCTACTTGGGCTAGGTACCACCTCCGAGTCCTCACTGGCTTGAATTATCTCCTGGCCTCTTGAATGGGTTCGCCTACCAACAGGGGAAGTTTTTTGGTTCTCAGCTAGAATCCTGGTCCCTAATCTTTTATCTGCCCTCCTTTCCCGCCTAGACTTTCGGGGTCTCCCAGGGGATGAGAATAACTCTGGAGCAAATTCGGCAAACATTGGGGTGAGGTTATCTGTAAGTGCCTCCATCTTAGCCTGGAGGTTGCTACTCTCCCCTGGCTCTATTGGGGTAAGTAAGCTCTCAAACCCAGGGAAGTCCCTAGCAATTAAGACAGGATAGGGTAGCTTGGGGATCACCCCTGCAGTCACCCTGGTAATATTCCCCTGGATCTCAATCCGTACCGGTATTGTGGGGTAGAAATTCACAGTGCCATGAACCCTGTGTTTTTGGCCTGGGTTAGTTGGCCTCGCCCCACCAACTTCCCCAAGACCAGCGTGACAGCACTCCCAGAATCTATTAATGCTGTGGTCTTAATACCATTCATTTTTACTGATCTTGTATACCCATGTGAGGTCATTGTGACCCCTATCAGGCTGATTAGGCCACATTGCTCCCTGTAATCCCCCAGATTACACTGCATAGGATCTTACCTGTTGGGGCGTTGGGCTGCTATATGCCCCAATTCCCCACACTCATAACACTGCCCCCTTATTCCGGTTGTCACCCTCTGCCTGAGGCTATTTGGCCGGCCCCCCACCTCTCTTCCCAAACCTCTAGGTTCCTTCTTGGCCTCAGGCCATTCCTCAATGTCTTTCCTCCCTGTTACAGGTCTCCTGAAGTTCTCAACAGTCCGGGGCCGTGGGTTTGGGGTTGGCTTTCCGGTTTGCCGTATTTCCCCGCCTGGGGTCTGGAACAGTTCATGGGCTGTCAGCCATCTTTCCACAAGGGAGACTAACGCATCATGGGTGGAGGGGTCATTCTGGCCAACCCAAGCCCAGAGGTAGCCCCCTCATATACCGGTCCAGTACCAGGAGCTCCATCATCTTCTCAGACCTGAGGGCCTCAGGGTGCAGCCATTTCCGGGTCAGGTGAATCAGGTCAAACAATTGTGATCGGGGTGTCTTGTCCTCCATATACTGCCACTCATGGAACCTATGGGCTCGCAATGCTGTCGTTACTCCAGATCTGGCAGGGATCTCTGCCTTCAGCTGGGGGTAATCTGCTGCAGTCTCTGTGGCCATATCGTAGTAGACCTTCTGGACCTCCCCACACAGGAATGGGGCGAGGATACTAGACCACTGATCTCGGGGCCAGGCCTCCCGCAGGGCTGCTCTTTCAAAAGCCAGGAGGTAGGCCTCCATATCATTCTCCTGTGTCATTTTCTGTAGGCAATGGCTGACCCATATGGTCCGGGTCCCTTCACAGCTGTGGTTCAGTTCCACAAGGGCCTTCATCTGGTTCACCAGGTCTTTCAGCAGGGCTTGGTCCTGGGCAGCCTGACTCATCAACAAATGATTAGTTTCCTGCTGCATCTGAGTTGCCTCTTGTTGGGCAGTTGCCTGGACCCTGGTAGCCTCCTGCTGGGCCGCGGTGGCTTGTATTAGGGCCTTGACTACGTCATCCATCTTAAGGATAGGAGGGTTTTGTCTAACCCTGGTTTAAGTCCCCAGCGCGCAAATCCCACCCCGACACCACTTGTGGCAAATTGCTGGCACTATTTTGATGGATCTCTCACTTTCTCTTCTTTGGGGAGGGTTCAGGGCACCATTTCTTGCCCCTGCAGTGGAATGTTAACTGCCCCACTAGTGTCCTAGAGGAGGGGAGTGGAAAGGGAGTGACCTAGGCCCGCCCTCTACTCCAGGTCCCAGCCAAGGGGCCCTGAGGATAGTGGTAAAACACTTGAACTGACACTTCCTTCCCCTGAGCTACTTCCCTCTCCTGCCCTTCAGCTTGTGGGGGGCTTCCTGCTCTCCCTCTATACAAGCCAGGTGCCCCTTTACCCAGGGTCTTGGACTTCTTAGCTTACCGCAGCACTTCTCCAAACTGTCCTCTGCTTCCCTTCAAACTGTTCTCTGCTCCAGCACCAATTCCTCTCTGCTCCAACTCCTTCAAACTGTTCTCTGCTCCAACTCCCACCCTGACTGACTGAAGTAGGGGTTTTTATCATGTGAGTGGCTTCAGGTGCTCTAATTGGCTTCAGGTGCTCTAACTAATCTATAGCAAACTTTCTTCCCCTTACAGGGAATAAGGCTCCCTTCTAACCCTCTCCTGCTGCCCTCTGGCCATGCTTTATCACAATATAATCCAAATAGTAATTGACATCATAAGGAAAGCTACTACTTGGTAAGCTGGTGGCTCTCAAATGCATTCTGTCCATATTGCTAACCTTTTCATAAAAAATAAATTTTAAAATGATAAATACATGTTTTTCTTATCTCTTCTTCATGAGTGACCTGCTGGCACTGTGTTCTCAGAGCCCCAGTGTCAGACAGCAGAGCTGAAGTATCACATTCTAAAAAATTACTCTCTCCATCTCTAGTGCTAGTGAGTTTTTTGCTCCCTGAAGCAAAACACAATAAACCAGCCACAAGAAAGCCAGTTTTACATAGGTCACATCACATCCAAAAGCCCATGACTTAATGGCACAGTTCATTGTGCTTGAAAAATGAATTCCACCATACACACTTTTTTTAAGCAGGCTTAATGGCTCAGAGATGGCCCAGGGTACACACCAGATGTGAGAAAAAAGCATTCAAAGTATAATTCCGCATAGTAAACATTTCTCTCAACACTAGATACTAGTGGGTTTTTTACAATATTTTTGTATGGAGAAATTTCCACAGGGATACTTTTCTCAGATGTATGCAGTGCCATCAGTTAAAGAGGGCTGAACACCTGGGATGCAGGACGGAGTTTGCAGGCTTTCAATAGTTCTTTGTTGAGTTCTCTGCAGAGCCTATGAAACAAATTTATGGAATTTGCACAAGTGCACCAGACTTTTCAGCTGACAGCAGCATACCTACAATTTTAGTTTTCAAATCAGAAAGATGTTGCTTATTTATAGTGGGATAAGCAAGGGCACAACCTTTTCTCACAAGGGCACAACTCAGAGTAAGGGCGGCATATAGCTAATTCCTTCTTTGCTCCTAGGGGTAATAATTCACTACATAGATCAAAAGCTCTCCTCACAATCACTGCTACTTGAGTAGGCTGTAGTCACTAGGAATCTAAAAAATTCCCAAGGTCATGAAACTTAGCAACAAATAGAAGGAAGTCCCCACACTTAGGGATGTTGATGTAATTTTTACAGTTCCAGTTATTTCTCCAATTATAAAAAAAGTAGTTTGTTTGGTCTATGTTGAGTCTCCTATATGCACCAATATCCATTACACATTCCAAGAGCCATTCGATTACATTGGCTAGGCCTGAAGAAATAGAACTGGATTCAATCAGCAAATTAAAGACAACGTGAACTATATTGCTTTACTTGTCCTATTGGTCCCATATACACCTGGAACATGAAGGGTGACAGAACAGAACACTGTAGAAAACCACAAGCTACCTCTCATAATTGGCCTACACTACCCTCTAGGATCTTCAAAAGAAAGAAAAAGAGCCTGTCTATTAGGGTAACCAGATGTCCCGATTAAATAGAGATAGTCCCGATTTTGGAGTCTTTTTCTTATATAGGCTCCTATTACTCCTCATCTCGATTTTTCACACTTGCTGTCTGGTCACCCTATTGTCTACAGCAATCCCATCTGTCTTCTCCTAAGGTCTGCAGACGCATCAACAGCTCCTCATGGTCACTGGTACAGAATGGCAGATCTAAACAAATCAGTATGGAACCTAATTTTTCTCCACTACTAATAGGACACCACTGATCAATGCCACCGGGCTGTTTCAGACCATTTGAGGCCTAAAATCAAACTGACCAGGATCAGAAACCTGAGGATTAGGCTTGGTAAGCCAGTTAACTGGTCACTTATTATTTGATCACAATAAAATACTGTCAAATATTTCAACAAGAATGCCCTGATATAGGCAGCGGCCTATCTTTTTGATTGCATAATAATGCCATCTGTTAGCAAGCCTACTTATATGTCTCAATTGCTCACTTTACTCCATGCTAATCTCACCTGTTGAGAAAAACATGAACTAACTGAAAGCTGAGCATCTTGATTGGCTGGAATATTCTAGAACAAGCACGGTATGTATGTATATATGTACCAGACCCTCAGTGTACATGGCAGTTTACAAAGCACATTAAACAAGTTAAAAGACACAGTTGTCTCCCCGCTCCCCCCAGAGTTTACAATCTAAATTGACTAAACCAGAGCTTAATTTGTAATAAGGGGGGTGCCAGGGCTCAGGCAATTAGGTGCCTGGGGTCCAGAAATCAATTTAAATATGAATTTACTTTCATAACTGACGTGACAAGCCCAGAGGTACCAGGGCTATGAACTGCCAAGCCTATAGGTGCCAGGATGCAGCCTTGGCACAAATTAAGCACTGGACTAGACAAAGATACAAATATTAACTCAGAAGGGAATGGGAGAGGAATGAGAGGGTTCACAGTCATTCATCTTCCTTCTCCAACACAAAAGAGGCACAGACATTAAGCCTCTTCCTTCATAAACAAATGTGTCATAGCTATTATCTCCTTCATAATCGCCCCCCTCCACACACATTTCCCCAGCCAAACCTTACTGAAATATAAAAAGTTCTATGCTCATGAGATAGTAGGGGTGCCATCTGTCCAAGTTTTACCCAGACAGTCTGGTTTTTGGCTTCTGTGTCCAGGGGTTGCCAAGTGTCGGGTTTTCGACTTGAAAGTCCGGTTGAAAAGGAGACCTGGCAGTGTCAAGTCAGATCCACTGACCAGACATCAAAATCTGGTTACCAGGGGGCGGGGGTGTGTGGGAGGGGAACCATGTCATTAACCCATGCCTGTCCTGCTCAGCTGGGGACACCTCCAACCTGCAGGCAAACTCTTTGTCAGGCTGCAGCAGTTCCTGCCCCAGCCCCAGAGCAGAGGGAGCCCAACTCGGGAAGGAGGAGGAGGGAGGTGGAGACAATCCAGTGAGTGATGGGGGGAGGGAAGTGGGGAGCAAGCGGGGTATTTGGGGAAAGAAGCGGAGAAGGCAGTGGAGCCTTAGTGGAGGTGTTTGAGGGGTGGGGGGAAGAGGCAGAGCAGGGGACAGGGCCTTGGGGGTCTAGTTAACATCAATTAGAAAGGTGCCAACCTTATGAGAAAGGTGTGACATCACAACTCTGTAGAAGCCCTCCTGCTCTGTTCCTTCTCCTACTGCTGAGTCCATTCTGTTTGCTGCAGGAAGGAGTGGCTGTCTGCTCCCGTACCCTTTCTTGTGATCTGGGAGTCTGTAAGGGTCTTGGGAGGGAGAGGTCAGTATGCCCAAACACATTTTGATTGGCTGGAACCTTTTTGAACAGCAGCAGTTAGAAACAGAACAGCATTACTGGTTGATTGAAATACAACAGAAACGTCAATCTAGAGTATGCCAGAAGTAGTGAGATATTAATAACAGTGACATAATAAATTATGTAGCGTCAGGAGAAAGTCATGTGTATGGAAATTTTCTAATAGATGTGAACATGGAAAAACTGTTAACAGTAAGTGCAAGTTCTGTTATTCTGAGTATGTGACACATGTAGATAGAATAGAAAACACTGGTTGAATTCTTGTGATATGTGTCCAGCTACTGTCAAAGATGGACGATTGAAGTCAACAGCAAGAAATAGAAAACTGGTCTGAATCAAAATTTGTTTTCTTTTGTGCATTCTCCTTTTACTTTGTCTTTGGAAGCATCACCACCAAGTCTGGAGTCTTTTGATGAAGATAGTAATATGAGTGACAATGAAAGTTAAGCTAATTCCATTTCTTCATCTTCTAAAAAGAATTTTGCTACTCCATCTGCTTCAGCATCAAAAACTCCTACTTCAGAAAAGACCTCAGATGTTTATCAAATTGGGTATTAGGAGGCTTTTGGACACAATATCTTATGACCAGAAAAAACAAACTCGACAGTACATTTGCTAGAGGTCAATTGCCACCAATACATCATTTCATAAAGTCAAAAATTCTTATATGCTAGAACTTTTTCATAAATTGTGTCCAATTTACTAAGTGCCAAGTAGGAAACAGCTTGCAGAAGTCTTCTGAATGCCGAAGTGGATGACGTGAAAGAGAGTGAACTCTTATTCTTATTGCATAAGCTCCTCACATGTCTCTAACATCTGATAGATGAAGCAATATTTGCAATGAGGGTGTCATCAACTGCATGGTAACAATGACCCAAGTGTTTAACTGATTCCAATGCACAAATGAGCACCAGCACACAACCCAATACTGCTGCTGACCAGTTAACCAATGAAACTCAGTCCATGGAAGGTTATTTCAGTTCTGACTGACAACATGGCTAATAGAAAAGCTGCCTGGGTTTTGCTAGTAAACAAACGAGTGTCCACATGTTCTGTGTTATGGATGTACTCCGCAAATGATTCAGTTTTTCACTGGTGATGTTGAAGAGCTGACAACTTTTTCACTATATGTCAAAAGTGAAAAGCATTGTACTAGTTTGTTTTTGAAAAACCTGACAGACATACATTTTCCTGTGTTATTTTGTACAGCCCTCAATTTCATCCACAGTGAATAAGCCTTGTCATACGTGATGGACATTCACTATTAAATGTCTCAAGACCTTCAACTTTGAAAGGAGGCTCTTCAATCAACTGCTGTTGAAGAAAGAATGGCTGGGTGTTGCCACTGAATAATCCATACCAACATGCTTTTTGATTAAGTCTTTTGGATACAAAACTCATAATTCTCTTCATTGCTTGAACCAGTTCATTCAGAATACAAAAAATTGTAGTTCTACATTGGCTGATTCCAAGAACATGTGTGCAAGACAACTGAACACAGTCCACTTACAAAAGATGATGAGAAAAAGATAATAGACAAAATAGTATTGTTAGGGGGGAAAGTGGGGAAAAAGTCACAAATCCACCCAGTTTAGGCTTAATCAAAATTTTGCCTTTATTTATACATTTTCAGACAGAATTATTGTCGGTTATCGCATCTGAATGTATATTTATGCCAGACTATAACACACAAAACACAATTGGTAGGGTGGCCCAAGTTACCACATTCTGGGGCACTGCGAAGTTCTGTCTTCCATGATGGTCATCGTCTCCTCTGATCTCTTGATCTGATTCTTCAGTCCTGTCCTTCAGTTTCTGGACTGGTGTTTTTCCCTCCAATCTGGGCCTTGTTCCCTTGAATCTTTTAATACATGTACACATTACATATTCCTTAACTTTTCTCCGATCAGCTTTTAGCACATCAAGCCTTTGGGTTTTATGTAACCTGTACTTTACACATACACAAGTTTCAGTTTACCCAAGTTCTGCATTTTTGCTGTTATGCTGTTTTTATGTCATGTTGTTTTGTGTCACCTTGTTTCTGGATCTTCCCACTAAAAGGCTTCTTATTTACACGTTTGTGTGTTTTTACTTCAAAAGTTCCAGCACAACATGTTACTTTTGTTCTGTCACCAATGACACCATTTTAAGCAGACCAGCAATTCTATGGAAAAGAAGAATTGGCAAAACCACACTTATGCCAGCAAGGCCTTGTCCTAAGTGTTACTTCATCTACACTCATTCACTACCGATAATTTTAAGACACTAAACTATAACTAACAAACTTTTTAATCCTACTGTCATGCTGTTCACAGTGGCACACAGCTGACACTCCAAACTGGTGGTATAATCTATTAATTGATTTCACCAAACCAGTAACAAGTGTGAACGCCTGGATCACTATATTAGTCTTACTATGGAGACACAGATAGTCCCTCTTAGGATCTCCAGCCCCTACTTTACCACACAAACAGGACTTTGTGATGAAAGGTTATTAAAACCAAAAGTCACCACACATTAGGTCACTCCCAACCTCAAAGGGCCAGTCATTTATCCCAGGTCATTGGATGCTCTGGATCTCACACTAACAGCAATGCTGTAGCTAATTTCTCTTGTAAACTAACTAAGGATTTATTAGCTAAGAAATGAGAGTTATTGAGAAGTTAAAGCAGGTAAAATACATTATAGGCGACTCTATGATAGCTCTGCTAGTTCTCCATAAGTCTCTCAGGGTTATCCAAAATAGCTTTGGCGACCTCTGGCCACTTCCTCAGAATTTCACCTTGTCAGAATTTATCAGTCCAGAGATGCAGAATCACTCCCAGGGTTCCTTCTTATACTTGAAAACAGTCTGACAGGTCTTCTCAGCACAGCTTGGGCTCTTGCTTTGTTGTCTAAATACAGACAAAGTTTGTGGATTTTCCATTGTTGACCGCAAAGACCTATGCTTTGAAGTCAATATCCCACCTCGATGAGCAATTTAGACAATAGAGTGCAGATTAGCAGAAATAGTACCAGTATGCATTTAGTTACAGACATCCAAACAATCTTTCATTAGTTTTCAGGAAGTTTCATATATGAAGTGAATTCACATCTAAACACCAATACGTCATTTTGCTCTAGGGCTAATTAAGAACAAGCATATACATAATGTAATGAGATAGCATTCAATAGGTTACAGATAAGTAATGAAATGATGTTATTGTCTTCAGTTTTCATGAATTTAGTGCTAATGTAATTACTGGGGCATATGCCATGTAAATGAAATGTGATAACATCCACCTTTATTCTATTCTAACAAGTGAATTGGCTTGAACACACTAACATGATCTTTTAGCATTTCACAAAAGTGAATTGTTCTAAGACTCTGACCTGAGCTGACCTGTCAGCATCACACTTACCATTTAGCAATACTTCATTTTTAATTTCAGGACACATATGTTATCCTATTCTACTACTTAATCAATAAAAGGGAGGGGACGAGATCTGGAGTGCCTGCTATGATTCTTTAATGTCAATGTTTATCATCTTTAAATATGGGTTTTCACAGGCTTTTTTCATTCAAAGTCCAGTTTTGTTTGTAAGTTGTTACAAAAAAAAATCGGTAGAAATTTTCCTGTGTTGCATTTTGAAGGGTGTCTCAGTTTTGGGGCTGTGATATTAACAGCTTTTAATGGTACCTCAACCATATCATTGAAAAAATCAAGTGAGCACTCCTGCACATAATGCCGCCTAGTTTTTTGATTCACACTTTCAAGGCCAAGACATTTCTGATGATAAAGTCTTGTCACACTCTTTCCCAAAATTAGAAAATTCAAATCAAAGAAGTGAGATTAATTCTGCCAAGAGATGGCTTGTTAAACTCTTGACTAACAAGATTTAAGGGAGCTGCTGACAATCAACTCACTGATCAGCATAACAACTCCCCATTGTCTCTCACCAACGAGGAGGGACAAGAATGCAACTCAAGTAGTAGCATGTATATTCCCCAGCACCTGAGCAATGTTACTGGCTAAAACACCAACAATGAAAACTATTTGCAAAATATGAAAATAGGACTGTGGATTGCTGCTCAGGGTGGGTCCAACCCTACCCTGAGAATGAACAAATATGATCAAACACCAACAAAAATGGTAAACTACTTACCAATCAAAACCGTGTGTTTTCCTTTTGTTTTATTTTAGAGTAACATTTTCACTGCATGCCAAAGTCACATCAGGAGAGATTTCTGAGATAATGATGGAATTCTGCCTCTGCAGAGACACATGATTAGGGTTGCCAACTCTCTCAGTTTTGCTGAGAGTGTCCCAGAATCAGGCTCTATCTATCTGGCTACTGAAGCCAGTCTGGGAGATTTTAAGCTCTAGAAGTCTGGCAGCACAGTGGGGATAAGGCAGGCTCCCTGCCTGCCCTGGCCCCACGCTGCTTCTGGAAGTGGCCGGTATGTCCCTGTGGCAGGGGACAGGGGGTCTCCACACACTACCCCCACCTCCAGCATCAACTCCATAGCTCCCATTGGCTGGGAACTACAGCCAATGGGAGCTGCAGGGGCAGTGCCTGCTGGCAGGGGAAGCGCGGAGAGCCCCCTTACTCCCTGCAGGAGTCACAGGGATACGTCAGCCGTTTCTGGGAGTGGCATGGGGTCAGGGCAGGCAGGCAGGCAGGGAGTCTGCCTTAGCCCTGCTGCGCCGCCTGGGAGCCACCCAAGTTAAGTGCTGCCCAACTACAGCCCACACCCTGCCTAAGCCCAGTGAAAGTGAGTGAGGGTAGGGGAAAGTGAGTGATGGAGGGAGGGGGGATGGAGTGAATGGGGCGGGGCCTCGGAGAAGGGCCAGGGCACGGCAAGGGTGTTTGTGTGGGTTTGGTAACTCTGCAGATGATACCAGCAGCACTTATGGAGACCCAAATTCAAAACCTGATTTAGGTTGCAAATGAAACAAATTTGGTTGTTTCATCCTAGTCTCCCATTTGTGGACATATCATGGCAAATCTCCACTGGCAGT
This sequence comes from Chelonoidis abingdonii, assembly GCF_003597395.2. Lineage (NCBI taxonomy): Eukaryota > Metazoa > Chordata > Testudines > Testudinidae > Chelonoidis > Chelonoidis abingdonii. The sequence continues at coordinate 87,700,604 of NC_133770.1, forward strand.
GGTTGAGCTAGTATGAAAAGGATGCTGCAGGTCATGGTTGAAGTACAACAGGCAGATACAATATGGGGGGAGGAAACACTGGTATTGTACAATCCAGCATGACCAGTCCTTTACTTTCACAAACAAATTTACTCTCAAATTTTAAAGACGGAGGGCACTGTGAGAATGTTTAAATTCACAAGCAGACATCAGGGTACACAAATATAGGGCATCTGAAGAACAGCTCCAGAGTATTTAGCCACAGCAAGAAGAGGCTTCAGAGACCACAGGCGTAGTAGACGACATGTTGTCTTAGTATTTGCTGTCATAAACAGTGTAAGAAACCTGCATGCATTCAGTTCCATAGGATCCAGAGAAAAATGGGCAAAATAAAAATCAATCTGTCCCCTACGCTCCAGACCACAGGGGACGTACATTCTACCACTCATCTTTTTCTTAAAAGCATAGAAGCAGTATGGGTTGTGGTCCATCTCATGAAAAATGTAAACGTGATCTCATAGCTTCATATTAAGAAAACAGAGCAACAAGAGCTTCATTATCTATTTGAGTGAAAGGTGTGTCTGAAGAATAAGAACAATGGGGCATTTATTTGTGTGGTTAAGCATTTTAAATGACAAATTATATTCTCACTTTTATTCTTGTGAGAACACAAGAGCCTTTTAAGATGACACTATCCCTAACTGCAAAGCACATTAGCTACAGAAAAGGCATATTTAGTATTGCTGTTCACAGCTAGCGGTTACAAGTCTGAAGTATTTCCAATTTTATCTTCAAGAGAAAGACACCTGTACCAACCACCGCATTTAAGATGCTTTCTAAATCTCTGCGTATATAACTTGACAGCTGTTCACATGTCACAGGTAAATGGTTTTGGAGGAAAAATATCTTAAGGGACCACGAAGGGCTCTGGCCCATGGAAAGGAGGACAAACTGTTAGGACTCGGCACAATGAATGCAGATTCCCTGTGCAGCACGGAGCTGGACTCTGCACAGAACTACTCTGCCTAGCACTTTGTGGGCATGGGTTGGAGGGGCACATAACTGGCAGGTCTGTACAGTATTCTGCACTTAGAGGGAGTATGCAGTAGCTCCCAGGACTCTCTCTTTGACCACTCTGCATTCTGGAGGTAGAGAGAGACGACTACTTTACTGGACCCCACAACACTCCCCAGGTGCATAGCCCCAGTTACATGAGCTCACAATTTGCACTTTAAAATATGAATCCAGCATTTTCAAGGTCAATTAATTTCTGATTAATGTAACAATCCTGAAATATTTCAACCGGCTCTTCAACTGTACAAGTCCTGTGAGTCACTAAATAAGGGCTTTTAGAGATAATTTTGTTTTGGAACAAAAGATCTCTTTATGGGCATCATCATCTCTGGGATACTGCAGGCATACAGCACACTATGTACACAATATATCCCCCCTAAGAACTAATCTGGCTGACAGTCTGGAAATTGCCTTTGCTGTAAGGGTTAATGATGTCAGGATTCTCTGGAGTGGGTTACTAACTTCTAGGTTTTGTCAGGGATTAATGGTTGCACACAGTGTGCAGAAAACTGAGGGCTCAGCTAGTATATGCTAATAAAAACTAACATGGATATAAGGTTAACTGATTTAAAATGCTTGATTGTACAATTGAATTAAAAAGAATTTTGTGGAGAAATACTCTGGCTACATGCTCTCTTAAGGGTGCCTCCAACAAAAGAACATATTTAGCTGATTGCTCGGTCCAGTGATTTCCACGCCTTACAAATGTTTAGCTTCCTTTTCTGAAAAGGACATGTTTACAGGGATCCTCATCATCATCTCTTCACCACCTTCAAAGGCAAAAGGCCCATGTTGCAGCACCCTTAGCCTTCAGGAAAGATGGCCATATACAGCATGCTCTGAAGACTGTTGACAACACTCCGTGAGCTGGTCAAAGCCCTGGTCTACACTACAAGTTTAGGTTGAATTTTGCAGCGTTAGATCGATTTAACCCTGCACCTGTCCACATGACGAAGCCATTTTTGTCGACTTAAAAGGGCTCTTAAAATTGATTTCTGTACTCCTCCCCGACGAGGGGAGTAGAGCCAAAATCGACATTGCCATTTCGAATTAGGGTTAGTGTGGATGCAATTCGACGGTATTGGCCTCCGGGAGCTATCCCAGAATGCTCCATTGTAACCGCTCTGGACAGCGCTCTCAACTCAGATACACAGGAAAAGCCCCGCAAACTTCTGAATTTCATTTGCTGTTTGATCAGCGTGGCGAGCTCAAAGGTGACTGTGCAGATCTCCTCGGCACAAGTGACCATGGAGTCCCAGAATCACAACAGAGCTCCGGCATGGACCGAACGGGAGGTACTGGATCTGATCACTGCTGTATGGGGAGAGGAATCCATGCTATCAGAACTCCATTCCAAAAGACGAAATGCCAAAATATTTGAAAAAATCTCCAGCATGGAGGACTGAGGCTACAACAGGGACCTACAGCAGTGCTGTGTGAAACTTAAGGAGCTCAGGCATGCCTATCAAAGAGCCAGAGAGGCAAACAGCCGCTTCAGGTCAGAGCCCCAGACATGCCACTTCTATGATGAGCTGCATGCCATTCTAGGGGGTGCCCCTACAAGTACCCCAGTCCTGTGTGTGGATTCCATCAATGGATTCTAACGCAACAAGAATGCAGATTTTGGGGACGAGGAAGATGAGGAGGAGGAGGAGGAGGTTGAAGATAGCACACAGCAAGCAAGCGGAGAAACTGTTTTCCCCGACAGCCAGGAACTGTTTTTCACCCTGGATCTAGTACCCTCCCAACCCACCAAAGGCAGGCTCCCAGACCTAGACGGTGGAGAAGGGACCTCTGGTGAGTGTACCTTTGTAAATAAAATACATGGTTTAAAAGCAAGCATGTTTAATGATTAATTTGCCCTGAAGACTTGGGACGCATTCATGGGCAGTACAGCTACTGGGAAAGTCTGCTATCGTGTCTGGGGATGGAGCAGAAATCCTCCAGGGACATTTCAATGAAGCTCTCCTGGATGTACTCCCAAAGCCTGTTAGCCACGCGGTGGGGAAAAGGGTGAAACGATCATCCCAGAGAATTGGGGGTGTTTGTGGGGGGGGGAGGGTTAGTTGGGTATGTGCTGCACGTTAACCCGAAAACTGCAGCCCCTCCTTTTAAATGCCCAACCCATTTTAAATGGCCAACCCAACAGGTGCTTGGTATGTGAAATAAGGGCGCTGCTGTTTGAAACCATTCCCACATGTTATGAAGGTTAAAGAAATCAAAAGACTATGGCTTACCATGGCTGCCTGCAAGCCGAATTCCATTACCTGCCAGCCCTGCGGCTGTGATCTCTCACACCAAACCGACAGGCCCTCAGTATAAGAGGCAAAATGCGACCTTGTAAAAAAAGCACACATGCTATGTAATGTTAACATTACTGTGAAAGAGTCTACCCATTATTCTCTAAAATGTGTCTTTTTAAAGACTACTCTCCCTTTTTTTTCCTCCACCAGCTGCATATGTTTCTCCTTCCCAGAGGTTAGCGAAGATTAGAAGGCAAAAAAACTGCACTCGCAATGAAATGTTCTCTGAGCTCATGCAGTCCTCCCTCACTGAAAGGGCCCAGTAGAATGCGTGGAAGCAGACAATGTCAGAATGCAGGAAAGCACAAAATGAACGCAAGGACAGGAGGGACGTGCCAGAGGAGAGGTGGTGGGATCAAGATGATAGGTGGCATCAGCGTGATGAGAGGAGGCTACTGGAAGATCAAACTGATATGCTCCGGCATATGGCTGAGATGCAGGAAAGGCAGCAGGAACACAGACTGCTGCTGCAGCCCCTGAGTAACCAACCACCCTCCTCCTCAAGTTCCATAGCCTCCTCACCCAGATGCCCAAGAATGCAGTGGGGGGCTCCTCCAGGCACCCAGCCACTCCACCTCATAGGATTGCCCAAGCAACAGAACGCTGGCATTCAATAAATAAGTTTTGAAGTGCAATGTGGCCTTGTCCTTTTATCCTTCCCTCCTCCGCTACCCCACCCAGTGCTTCCCTCCTCCACCACCCCTCCCGGGCTACCTTTGCAGTTATCCCCCCCATTTGTGTGACAAATTAATAAAGAATGCATGAATTTGAAACAACGACTTTATTGCCTCTGCAAGTGGTGATCAAAGAGGGGAGGGGAGGGTGGTTGGCTTACAGGAAAGTAGAGTGAACCAAGGGAGCGAGTCTTCATCAGGGAGAAACAAACAGAACTTTCACACCATAGCCTGACCAGTCATGAAACTGGTTTTCAAAGGTTCTCTGGTGCGCAGCACACCCTGCAGTGCTCTTCTAATTGCTCTGGTGTCTGGCTGTGCGTAATCAGCAGCTAGGCGATTTGCCTCAACCTCCCACCTCACCATAAATGTCTCCCCCTTTACTCTCATAGATATTTTGGAGCGCACAGCAAGCAGTAATAACAATGGGAATATTGGTTTCACCGAGTCAGTAAACTGCACCAGCGAGCTTTTAAACACCCAAATGCGCATTCTACCACCATTCTGGACTTGCTCAGCCTATAGCTGAACAGCTCCAGGCTGCCTGTGTATGGCTTCATAAGCCATGGCATTAAGGGGTAGGCTGGGTCCCGAAGGATAACTATAGGCATTTCAACTTCCCCAACAGTTATTTTCTGGTCTGGGAAGTAAGTCCCTTTTTCCAGCTGTTCAAACAGAGCAGAGTGTCTGAAGATGCAAGCATCATATACCTTTCCTGGACATCTCACGTTGATGTTGGTGAAATGTCCCTTGTGATCCACCAGTGTTTGCAGCACCATGGAAAAGTACCCTTGCGGTTTATGTACTGGCTGCCTTGGTGGTCCAGTCCCAATATAGGGATATGTGTTCCGTCTATCACCCCACCACAGTTAGGAAATCTCATTGCAACAAAGCCATCCACTATGACCTGCACATTTCCCAGAGTCATTAGCCTTGACATTAGCAGCTCAGTGATCACATTGGCTACTTGGATCACAGCAGCCCCCACAGTAGATTTGCCCACTCCAAATTTATGCCCAACTGACCTGCAGCTGTCTGGCATTGCAAGCTTCCACAGGGCTATCGCCACTCACTTCTCAACTGTGAAGGCAGCTCTCATCTTGGTATTCTTGTGAATCAGGGCAAGGGAAAGCAAGTCACAAAGTTCCATGAAAGTGCCCTTATGCATGCAAAATTTTGCAGCTACTGGGAATTGTCCCAGACCTGCAACACTATGCAGTCCCACCAGTCTGTGCTTGTTTCTCGGGCCCAGAATCGGCGTTCTACGGCATGAACCTGGCGAATTGCCACCATGATGTCCAAATTGCCAGGGCCCATGCTTTGAGATAAGTCTGTGTCCATGTCCTCATCACTCTCGTCACTGCGCTGCCATCACCTCCTCGCCTGCTTTTGAAGTTTCTCGTGCTGCATATACTGCAGGATAATACACATGGTGTTTACAGTGCTCATAACTGCCACGGTGATCTGAGCGGGCTCCATGGTTGCCGTAGCATGGCGTCTGCATGGAAAAAAGGCACGAAACGATAGTTTGCAGTTGCTTTCATGGAGGGAGTGGCAACTGACAACGTGGCTTACAGGATTGGCTTACAGGGAATTAAAATCAAAGGAGGCAGGTTTGCATCAAGGAGAACCACACACAACTGTCACACCAAAGCCAGGTCAGTCATGAAACTGGTTTTCAAAGCCTCTGTGATGCGCAGCGTGCATTGCTGTGCTCTTCTAATCGCAAACAGCCTAGTCAGCAAACAGCACCAGAAAGATTTTAAACGTCCAAATGCACATTCTACCACCATTCTGCACTTGCTCAGCCTATAGTTGAACTGCTCCTTACTACTGTCCAGGCTTCATGAGCCATGGGAGGAAGCGGTAGGCTGAGATAGGTGCGACCGCATGGTGGCTGCCAGCTGGGAGAGCAGCCTGAGGCAGAAGCCTCCAGCTGGCATGATATTCCAGGCAGGACTGAATTGCCATTAGACAAAAACTTAAAAAACAGAATGACCTGGAGTCACTCCCATTTATGTCCAGGCGCCCCTGACCAACCTCACTGAGGCCAGCCAGGAGCACCCATATCTGCCCAGGTGCCCCTGACTGACCTCACAGAGGTCGGTCAGGAGCAACCAGGGGACAGTAGCAGACGGTGCAATACAGCTGCTAACCATCTTTGCTAACTTGCAAAGGTAAGGAGCTGCTGCTGTGTAGCAATGTACTACCACGTCTGTCAACAGCACGCAGGAGACGTACGGTGACAGTGAGCTGAGTGGGCTCCATGCTTGCCATGGTTTCATGGAGAGAGGTAGGGAGGGGAGCCTGATGACATGTACGCAGAACCACCCGTGAAAAGGTTTCTGCCCTATCAGGCATTGGGAGCTTGTAGCAGAGTGGTTACCTGCTCCTGCTCTGTGGGGCTTGAAACAGTCGACGAGAGGGCTGGGGCTGGGAAAGGAGCAAAGCTCCGACTGACTGAGGGAAGTGGCTGCAGGTGGGGCCACGCCCCAAACAGACTAGCCGGGCCTTACAGGAAGGCCAGGGCAGCCAGAAGCTCAGGACTCTCTCTCTGCTTGTAGAGAGAGAAGGGCCTGGCTGCTAGGGAGCTGAGCAGGGTACTGGGAGTGGAGCAGGGCTGGGGGAAGGCTAGAGGAGCTGGGGAGCTCTGGCCTGTGAAAGGCCCAGGCTGTGGGCCTAGCTGAGGGCCCAAGACCAGTACGGAGGCTGCAGAGGGGCAACCTAGCTATAAAGAGAGGCAGCAGGTCCAAACCAACTTTGCCTGTGATGAGTGGTGTATACTGCAGTCTGCCCCAGGGAGTGGGGCTAGATGGTGACTGACTGTAGCCTTACACTGAGGTGAGGTGGGGTTAGTGGGTGGGGGTTCCCCTGGGTGGGGAGACCCAGAATATGGGGGTAATGCCAGTGGGGCAGGACTCTGGTAGAGCTAATTCCTATGGACGATGAGCAGGAGGCGTTGCAAGGGTGAGTCCACTCGCTTTCAGAGCTCAACCTAGAATTCCAATGGGTGGCAGAGGCGGCGGGAACTGTGGGATAGCTACCACAGTGCAATGCTCCGAAAGTCGACACTCGGCTTGGTACTGTGGACACACTCCACCAACTTAATGCACTTAGTGGGGACACACACAATCATCTATATCAAATCAATTTCTAAAAAACTGACTTCTATTAAAATCAACCTAATTTCGCAGTGTAGACATACCCAAAAAGACTGACTCCTGCCCTTTCTTCTTGTGTCCTCCCCAAGTCTGACAAATGAGCACACTGATTCCACAGTGTTTCCAGATCCTGCCAGCCTGAAACTGTCAGGTGACCTTGGAACCCAAACTCTTTTCTCCCTACCATAAAATTTTCCTAGTGGCTTCTGGACTGCGGCTTATTGATAGTGCCCAGAGGTCCCAATCAGGATGTACAAACAGAGGTAAGTAGAGTCCCTGTCCCAATGAGTAATACAGTCTAAGAAAATGAGCAGTATATAAACAGTGGGAGAGAGGGGGACAATCATACATACATATTATGTCATACACACATGTAAGAACTCAACCAATATGTAAGGGACAGGCTGAAGGATAGCTGGCCATATATATTTAGTTTTGTAAAATTGACTAGCAGGCCCGTATGCGTGTGTGTGTGTTTTCCTGGACAAAAAACTAAGATGGAGTTGAAGTTGAGTTCTGGATTGGGAATTTAAGGATAAAAAATTATTACAGCGATGTTGTAATTATACCCAAAACAAGAATTGGGTAATTCCGAGTTAAGATCAAATTTTAATGAAATCCAAACATACTCTGCCATACAGATGCCATGCAATAAGCATACAACTATGAATGCTGTATTTTAGTATTTGTGATAGAAGATTAGATTAAACCAATTTTTTAAAATACTTTCCCCTTTCGCCCATGGTATCACTTTGTTGTAACGTTTTTTAAATCCATTGACTTCAGTGGTACTCTGCTGATATATGGCACCAGAGGATCTGGTCCAAAGCGTCTCTGATACTCTCATTTCAGGCTCATGCTTTCCTGAGGTGCTATGAAACGACATGTCCAAATTTATCCCAGTTAAGAGTAACAGTGACATGAGATTGAAATAATCCATAAATTCCCTTTCTTTTGGTCTCATAACAGTTAAACAAGACTTTATCAATATATGTTGAATTAACAAAATAACACAGAGAAAAGCACTGAAAAATGCTTGCTTCTAAGCAACATTCAATGTAGAACATAACACCACAAAAACAAAGCAGACTCCACCCCAAAGGTGCTGATGATAGTTCTCAACTAAGGTAGAATTTATTGTACACTTCGTTATTATTCCTGATTTAATTTTACAGAGTAAGTTTCATTTTCAATTTACCAGAGCAGTCAAGCCTTGCTTTTAATTCATATGGTATTTCAGGATTCCTAAACCTTTTAACTTTGCTAACAGGAAAAGAATGGTTATTTACCCGTAACTGTGGTTCTTCGAGATGTGCTGTCCAGATGGATTCCACTCTTGATGTGCATGTGCCCCATACAAGAGGTTAGATTCTTTTTGAACATCAGAGTCCATTGGGGCTGTGCCAGTACCCTAAATATCCTTGTGCCCCTACACATAAAGGGCTCAACAGGCCCAACTATCCCTCTGTTCCTTCACCAAAACAGAATCCAGATGGTATAGGTGGCAGGGAAGGCGGGCAGCACAACGGACACTGCAGACCAAAAAAGAATCTGATCTTGCATGCATGGAAGAAGAAATGACTTATGAGATGGCTACTTTCTATATTCCAGTTTGTTTAGACAAGGAAAAAATATTCTTTTATTAGTAATACAAAATATCCAGAAACATGCCACGATGTCACCATTACTTAAATATTGAACATTGAATTTTCAACTCTTTCACAGGTCAGCAATAATTAAGTAGCAGCAGTTACCTATGATAATTCAAGTGCCGTGTACATAGTGAAAGAATGCATAACTAACCAGTGCCTTTACAACACAGACAGACTTCAAATATTGATGGGGAAAGAATAAAGAAAAGTTCATGGTAAGTTAATAGCTTTGATAAATATTTAGCCCATATTTTCCAAAGGTTCTCACCTCCTGCTTTCATCTGAGTGCATGGAGCTTTTGTACCAAAGATGCTGATTCTCACCTCTCTGGGTGCCCTCCAAAAGCACTTACACCTGTAATTTTTACGGATCATAATTTGTGCAAATGACAGAATTCACAGATAGAAACCCAAATACACGTAACTGGTGCATATAAATTCTAGCTTTTATACACACATACAGTTGTGCATGCACACAAAGGAACCCCGTTTTGAGAATTTGTTCTAAAAGGGTTAAACAATTGTCGGTTTGGAGAATTTGTGATGAGAGAAAACCCTTGTCCTATATGTCCCAGATCTAAGTACAATCAGGTCCAGGAGAGTGAAAGTCCTTTATATCTAATGATCTATGTGAAATGAATTAGCAGCCTCAGTCTAGTTCCTAGCACATCAGTGTTTATTATAAAGACAGAGTTCCTCACAGTTAGCAGTAATTGTCACTCCAGTTAGCAGTTTCAGGCTATGGCTACGCTACAGAATTATGTCAACCTAACTTACATTGACATTCAGCCACTGCAGTTATTAAATCACCTGCATGTGTGCATACTTGGCTCTTTGTGTTGGCGCTCCATTTCCTTACCAGGAGTACTTGTATTGGTTGTATTGTCAGAATGAGGCATTGTGAGATGGCTCCAGAAAGCCAGCACCAGTCAATGTAAGCAAAATAGTGTCTATGCTGCATTGTGCCAACCTAATTACATCAACCGTGACTCTATGCCTCTTGGGGAAGTGATGTTATTAAATCCACATAGAGAGGCCCTTACGTTGGCAGGACCCAAATTTAAGTGAAGACATTTCCACGGCTAGGTTGACGCAAGGCAGCTTACATAGACCTAACCCTGTAGTGTAGACCAGGGCTCAATAGAGGCCAAGGGGACTGAATGAGTACGGTAGCAAATTACCCTCTCATTTCTTGAAAGTGCATGAAAGTTTTGCCGCATTAGCAGGCCATCAGGGGACAAAGGGATTACTTTATTTTCCAGGGCCATTAACTCAACATCCTTCACAAATTTTGGAATAAGAACTAAGAAATTGAAAAGTTTGATGAGGCATGGATGTAGAATAAGAATGGTCAGACCACCACTGAATCTAGGACTAGTCAGAATCAACCCACTCTAGGTAGGATCCCTTGTACTAATAGGCAAAATATTAACTGATCCCTTAAAATTTCCTTCAACAAGGAGGAAAGATATTACTGACTCAGTTCTACCAAGCAGCAGAGAACATAAGGCTTGGACAGAATACTCTGGTGAAACGTTTTTATTGTTTTTACTCCTTGATTTGTAATCCCTTATTACTTGACACTTTTTTCTTTCAGTATTTTAAGTGGACTTTTACATCTTGTATTCTTCCTCGTTCTACATACCCTTGCTTCCCATGACTCCACTTCCACTGATCCAACCATGGAACTGCCATGCTAGTGGCCCTTCTAGTCAGAAATCCTGTCTCTAAGAGTAGCCAGTACCAAATGTTTCAGAAAAAGGTGCAAGAATCCCATTAAGGGCAATTATGGAATAATCTGCCCAAAGGAGAATTTTCATCCTAACCTGTCAAAAAGTTAATCCTTTATATTTTCTATCCTATCTGTTATAATTGTGGATGTTCTTATCCTCCATGCAAATGTCTAAGCCTTTGAAGCATACTGATTAAAAATAATATTTCCTATAATCAGTTTTAAACATGTCATCTTTCTCTTTCCTTGAATGTCCCCCTGTTCTTGTATTAAAAAGTGGATATATAGGAAGACCCAATCTAAGTTTTCTATACTTACTATTTGTTATTTTAAATAACTCTATTATATCCCCTCTTAATCATCTCCTCCCTAAATTAAATAGTTTCAAACTTTTTGCTTTCTATTCATATGGAAGTTTTTCCTTTCCTCCTACCAGTGTTATCACCCTTCTCTGAGCACTCTTTTTCTGAGATATTTTCGGGGTGATCAGAACTGGACACAGGTGAAGGAATATCACTGATTTATGTAACTGCATTCTAATACTTTCTGTATTCTTTTCAATTTCATTCTTTATACATCCTAACACTAGTATCTGCCCCCCCCCCTTTTTTTTTTTGACTGCAGCTGTACATTGAGCAGAGGTCTTCACCAAGCTGACCTACTACAGTGACATTTCTCCTGAGTGTTTGTAGTTAATTTATTAATGCCACCACCTAATTCTCATATAACACTTTTCATTTATAGAGCTTAAAGTACTTGGCAAAAGAGGACAGTATCTTTCCCCCCATTTTGCACATGGGTAAACAGTCACAGAGACTTGTCCAAGGTCACCCAGCTGCTTATTGGCAGAGCCAGAAATAGAATCACATCTCCTGAATTCAAGAACAGGGCTTTATGTACTAAGCCGTGCTGCCTACTCTCTGGAATATTCCAATCTTCTCCAGTCTTGACTATCCTAAACAACTTTAATAATAAATAATAATAATGATAATAAACAAACAACACATAATACATAATATTTAATCTTTGCAGTAATCTCCCCTTTTTTGCTCTCCTCTCCCTTCTGCTAATTCCATTTTTAGATGCTTTCCCGCCAAAACAAATGGCAGCATTGCAGATTGTTGTGTCTTATGCAAGTATATCTTGATTCTGTCTAACAGAATAGAGATTTTCACAGTGCATATGTCATGGTATAAAACCCCACTCTGAACCTTAGCATCCAAAAGATGGGGTACCAGCATGAATCCCCCTAAGCTTAATTATCAGCTTAGATCTTGTAGTGCTGCCACCAACCAGGACTTGGAGTGCCTGGTACACTCTGGTCCCCCCAAAACCTTCCCTGGGGACCTCCAAGACCCAGACCCCCTGGATCTTAACACAAGGAAAGTAAACCCTTTCCCTCACCGGTGCCTCTCCTAGGCTTTCCCTCCCTTGGTTACCCTGGAAGATCACTGTGATTCAAACTCCTTGAATCTTAAAACAGGGAGGAATGTCCCTTCCCCCCTCCCCTTTCCCTCTCACCCAGAGGCAATACAGATTCAAGCTCCGTGAATCTAAAACAAAGAGGAAATCATCTTCCCCCCCCTCCTCTCTCTCCCTTCTCCCACAATTCCTGGAGTAGCTGCCAGCAAGTAGGGGCAGCTGAACTCTGAGACTCTTCTTGCAAGGCAGATTGCATTCTCCCCAGAAGGAGAGGAAACTAGAGCAAGGGGCTGGCTGAGAAGGGATCAACCAGACCCTGCGAGATTGGGAAAGTTTTTTTTTCTTTTACTTTGCCCAAGCCTGTGTCTCCGAGGCTAAGAAGGACTGAGCTAACAAAAGGAGAGGCAAGTACTTTGCCACAAGCCAGATACACATTTGCAAATAAAGAAAACAATCAAAAAGACTAAACCGCTTTTCTACTTTTGTACTTACTAAATTTGAACAGAAGATTAGAGAGCCTGTAGGTACGTGTGGTCACTCTCAGAACCCAAAGAGAACAACAGACAAAGAAAAACACACAAAACAAAGACTTCCCTCCACCGAGATTTTTAAAGTATCTTGTCTCCTGATTGGTCCTCTGGTCAGGTGTTCCAGGTTTGTTAACCCCTTACAGGTAAAAGAGACATTAACCCTTAACTATCTGTTTATGACAGCATATATTAGAAATAACTAAAATAGATCAGAATACCAGCGAAGCAGCAGACACCAACGTACCAAAGCAATCAGTGTGAAAACTTCTTTTAAGCCATCAAAACGTAACTCAATCAGAGATATCAGAATAGACTTCCCTGGTTCTTGTGAGGAGAACACCTTGCTTCTGTGCTCCTCTTGCTTACCTTGAGCAAAGGGAACGTGGGTCAGAGTTGGGGCTATGGCTTAAGAGGAAAAGGAGAATGCACTTTGGATGGTTTACATCAGGTTATGAACCTACACATTATACTGGATATACAACTTTGTAACTTGGAAACATGGGCTTTCTTGATATTTATTTTGATCAGCAAATCATTAAGGTGTAACATAAATTGTGTCATTTAGTGGGTTTAAAAAAATATCACAGTGGCGGCAGTATTTTCTGCCACTAAAACATGACAGAATGAAAATGTTGTGCACCTCTTTCATGTCCTGACATTTTAGTTTACCAAAGTCATGGTAGGTATATCTAGTTCAGTTCTAGCTTGGCCCAAAGAAGGGGTAACATTTTCTCCAATCATTGCACATGCCATAATTTGGCACTGCACGTTGCCAGTTCCTGTGAGAGTTTTCTCAAAGTGGCAGAGCAAGTACAGTATGCAGCAGAGATACCCATAGCCACATCTCATACAACTGTAAGAAATCCAGTTTTACACGGAGCTCTAAGCTGTCACTTAAGCAGACCATCCAAAGACATTTTGGCTCCATTCTAGCAGATGGCCTCACCTACTTGAATGCAAAACAAGACTGTTAACCAGTATGATGTCCTAATTTAGCTTTCTGCAGCCAAGTCATGAAAGCAACTGTTTTGTTACACCTGAATGTATCAGTAAACAAATACTGAGTCCAATTATTAGCTACTACCTATTTCTTAGTGTTCTGCTGCAGGGCTTTACCAATTCCAACACTTTCTTCAGTCAAATATGATGATTATGCCCTTAAGTTGTACAACAGCTGTTGAAGGTGACAATCTAAATATCTCCTATGCTTTTAAACATACAAATAATAATGACAGAAGATTGGGTCCCATTGCGCTTGGTGCATTACCTACCCATAGTAACAGATAAGTCATGCCCCCTAATAGCTTGCAAGCTGAGCAAACAGACAAAAGAGACAAAGGAAGTATCATCATCCCCATTGTACAGATGAAACTGAGGCACAGGGAGATTAAGTGACTATGCACAGTTCTAGGGGGAATGTGTTCGAGATGGAGTTTGCAGAATACAAGGAAGCCGACTTGAGTAATGCTGAATTCAGTGGGATCATAAGGAAATTACCTGCCAATCTAGCACAAATCAAAGTACATGCCAAAGAGATGAAATAGCCACTATTGTCTCAGTTTGTCCATGTTGTTATTTTGATTTCATATCACAAGGTTTGTATTGCACAAGGTATTCTCTTCCATAAAACTTATCAAAATGGACACACGGAAACATACTTCAGAGCTTACTGATTGTACACTGTGAATCAGGACAAACAATACGACAAATAGTGGAAGCAATCCTGCAATTGATTCTGTGTGGGCAGATTCTCATTGGCTTTAATGGGGCTCTGTGCAAGCAGACTCTTTTTTCCCCCCTCACAGAGCCCCACTGAAGTCCATGCGGTTTCCCCAAAGCAGAGTCAACTGCAGGATTAGGGTTTTATTCACTACTGTTCCTGCAGCGCTTATGCAGGCAAAACTTCCACTGACTCTCTGATGGGGGTTTTGCCTACCTGCCGACCACAGATTTGTGTTTTGTGTCGCAAGTTTTAACATTATCAAAAACAATTGCTCTAAATCCAACATTTTTACATCAATGTTAGTAATGGTGCAAGTTCATCAAGGTCAAATACACTGTGTATTGCAGATAGGAGAGAGCTTGATAAATTGTCTACCTGTTCCACTGCAGTACATATTTTAAAAAGAATTCCTGTATTTAAATTCCAATTCCATTAAGACAGTACAATTTGCTATATTATGTGAATTCTTTTAATTTAACTAGTACCTTATCATCCTTCAATCATACACCACAATAAGTACCAGATTAAATGTTGTAAAGAGCAACCAAAAATAACCCCAGATTGAGACTCTGAAGATATGACAATAGTCTTTTTCTTTTTTTTCCCGCCCTAAACAGCAATTTAATTACTGATGCAAGTAAGGTCAACACCAGGGAATACTAAAAACAAAGAAATAATTTTTCTCCCTTAACATTAAACATTCAACTAAATAGTACTACAAGTAGACATTCTAATAAATTAAAATATACCATATATATTTAAACTAAACAACAACCTGGAATTTTAACCTAACTTATCTGGAGAGAACACATTTTGTAGAGAAAAGCAATGGAAAGTAAATGAAATAGAAATCTCAATACAAACATACAACAAACTTCTGAAGTATGCACTCAATAGAATGTGAGGAAAGAAAAAAAGGTGTTTTCTTCAATTCTCCCAAGAACCTATACAGACATAGTATAAACAAATTCCAGAAATATTAAAGTTCTGTGATAAGGTGGATCCTATACTACATAAAGTAAGGATGCCAGGCATCTGGTTTTCAGCTGGAATGCCTGCAAAAAGTCCAGTCAGCAGTGCAGCAGGGCTAAGGCAAGCTTCCTGCCTGCCATGGCTCCAGGCGCCGCTTACCTCAGGTGGTCGTCAGAAGCAGCAGCATGTCCCCCTCTCTGGCTCCTAGGCAGAGGTGCAAACAGGTGGTTCTGCACTGTGCCCCATCCACAAGTGCTGCACGTGCAGCTCCCATTAGCCAATCATTGAAAAGGTTATGTTTAGCCTATTTGTATGCATGTATCATTTTGGTATCTGAAGTTAGGAATATTGTCTATGCATCTATTACAAATGTGTTTACACCTGGGGAACGCCCACTAGGCAGAATTAATCAAGTGACAGCCTGAGTTCGACACCCAGCTTGTAAACTGAAGTTACACAAAAGAAAAATGCAGCGAATCTAAAAGATAAGAAAAGGATTTTTCATTTATCTTGGCTACATAGTGAATTAGACAGAGCTTTTCTGGTTTTGAGGATTACTGATCCAAGAGTGCTTGGTTGTTTCTGTATTCAAAAGACTATTAATAAAGTTGATATTCTTAGTTAAATAATTTTTTCCTATGATAGTGATATTGTGCAATATAGGGAAGGGGCAGGACTTGGACCCATCTGGAGCAGCAAAATCATACAAACCTGCTGCCCCTGGTCCCCTCCGGTGGTGGCCAGCCCACATAGAGGCCCGCTGCACCCCGGGTAGGAGAATTGAGTCTTTTACCTCAAGCTGTAGAGGCTCATGCATTAAGACTCAGAGATCCCAGGTTCAAGCCCTGCTGCCAACAGCCCACCCAGGAGCGTGGTGTTACAGTTAGCTTATTTGAATATCTTCCAATTCTTTGCATTGCTTACAGCAGGGAAGTTAAGAACCAAAATGAGACAGGATGGGTGAGGACACCAATCCTCCAAAGAAAATCACCCCGTTCCTGTCATTCAGTCCTTCCCCACAAAAGAGAAGCAGTAAGGCGTGTATTTTTAACAGTTTGTAATTTATGTCAGGCACCAAGTTCACTTCAGCTCTTTTCCAGAACAGAGATCACAAATGTGAGTGGGTCAGGGTGGCCATTGCCAGTGCTCTCATTGTCCTTTGGATTCAGGACTCCATTCTGTAGGGCTGCCAAGTAACACTAACCTCATTTAAGAAAGAAACCAAAGAAAAATAATCTCAACCATCAGTCATATCTAAAGTATTTCTCTCACATTTACTCGCATGGAGCTACACAGTGATGTGCCCTTGCACAGATATGCAGGAGCCAGGCAGGAAACCTCCACTCCTTGTGCTGTCTTGTATAAGGGCACAACAGCAGTCCCCATGAGTAGAGACAGCACAGTCATTGCTTCTTCTGAGGAGCAAATCACCCAGAAAGGGACAAGCAATGAGGCAGGACAATCGATCTGCCACTCCCCTTTGCACCAACTTACAGAGTCAGGGTGGGTCATTTGTGGGAAAGCATGGGAGCATCACCCTACTGAATAATGCTCTGCATATAATGAACAATCCCAGGAGATATTATGCTTTCTAAGACTCAGGGCTTGTCTACACTTAAAATGCTATAGTGGCACAGCTGTGCTGCTGTAGCATTTCAGTGTAGACACGACCTTTGCCAATCGGAGGGATTCTTCCATGGGTGTGGGTACTCCACCTCCTTGAGAAGCAGTAGCTAGGTCAATGGAATAATTCTTCCGTCAACCTAGCACTGTCTACATGAGGACTTAAGTTGGCTTAACTACTCTGCTCAAGAGTGTGATTTTTTTTTATGCCAATCTAACTTTCTACAGTAGACCACGCCACAGCCTTTCCCAGTGCAGCTCCATATCACTCCTTAATTACACAACTGAGCCAATAAATTGGGTTACAAAATTATTAACAGCGATGATGTTAGTAATTTATTCACTGAAATATAATGCATGACAAGTTCCAGGTCACTGGCCTATAGCAAATATTTATAACTGAGTTACAAACCAGTGACCCTGGGAAGACTGTGACAAATGTACTGATTTAACTACAGTGCCAAAAATAACAATTTTTATGAAGTAGTTATGAATTTTCCTTGTTAAATGCAACTCATCCAAGACTGTTTTCTTGCTGAGCCAATAAATAAATACTGCAGGTGTTACTCAGCAGCATTCTCAACCTTGGCTGCCTATCCCCTGCCTGCAAGGGTGAAGGCAGGGGAAAAGGAGGAAAAAGTGCAATCTGAAATGCTTGTGTGACTAAACTAAGAATTAGCATGAGCTCTCTAGCTCTTTTGTCAAAGAAAATACTATTGTCGCTCTTCTGGACTGTCTCTTCCCTAAGATGGGTGAAGCAGCTCTAAAGAAAAAGTGAGAGCGAGCAAACACCATGGTGAATGCATCCTTTTGTTGACTCAAAGCCTAGTGTATGGCAATAATGTTGAGGCACAGCATTTGCAGGAGGCAGGAATTCACAACTCCAAAAGGAGGGTCTTTGGGCAAAATGCTAGAATATTTATTTATTTTCATTTTTATGGCAAGCACAAGAGCCAGAGAAAGCTTGTGCGTAAAGGAAAACACGATCTGCCCATCCTACTTGCTTCTCTTTACTTTTGTTTTCAGAAGTTTAAACGTAGATGAGTGTTTTCCAGCAGCAGTTTCCCAGCAAACACTCCCTCTAATAAATGGAATGCCAGAACACACCTGGGTCACCTGGCAGCAATGGAATCGTGTGAGCTTCCAAATGAATTCTTACCACCTGCATTGCCCACCACTGAAGACATTAACAATATTCATTTTGTTCTGTTATTATAGATGGACCTAGTAGCTGCCAATAGCTAAGATTTCCCAACACTTACCATTTTAAGATCCTGTTCTCAGTTGCTTATTTATTGAAACATTGAAAAACTACCCACTTGCTGAACGACGCAGGGGTCCAGTGGAAAAAATGGCATGTGATCATAATGCATGCTCACAAAAGGGCTGAAATAAGGTTGCACAGAGAAACCTTAATTCTGCCATTTCCTAACTTTTAAGTGCTTAACATTTTCGACCATAGTTCTTGGAGGTAATAACAGAAATGTAGGGCGGGATGGACCTCAAGAGGTCATCTAGGCCAGCCCCCCACGCTGAGGCAGGAGTAAGTATGCTTTTACTAATGATTTAATTATACAGTGGTCTGGAGTCTTTTATTATTGTTCCATGCATTGGCCAGAGGGAAGGGTTGCATTTCTAGAGCAATGGAGTACATTCCTTCCCCTGTACCTTTGGTTTGAAAATATTTCCTCTTCAGCACTCTCCACACTTGATGGCCGGGGAGCAAGCACATGACCCGACACTTTTCTTTCAACTAGATGACAAAGCCAACCCAATAGTCTCTCAAAGATTTGGTTTAAGACCTCTGTAAATTATATTTTCAAACTGCTTTCCTGAATGTCTTGTTTTCATGCTTGATCCGGCACATACTTTTTCAGAGCAGGGTTATCAGCTATGATTAGAAAACTCCAATTGCAAGAGTCCCAAGCTGTTTTTGATCAAGCAGCAGTGAGAAGCATCGCTGAGTTTAGAATCAAGATTTCAGATTTATTATATAGTAAGTTACATGGTAACTCTGATTAATCTTCAGTCTCACAGACAAGGGAAAAAAATGTGGCAGACACAAATTCTATTTTTAAATTAGCCTAGTGTCATTCTGAAAAGTCCTTCTATAAATGATGCTCAGATTTTCCTTATGTTCCTCTCCTCTCCAAGCCCTGCTGTACTGACTGAATAGCATCGTAGAAAGGATGTGAACTGAGAGAACTCTGTCAAAACAAACCACATATCCTTTGCACTGTACTATGCTTCTGAAACGAAGTATTTAACCAGAGGATCAAACGTATTTGCTAACTCCCATTCTGCATTGACAGTGAGCAGTTATAAGCAAGCAAACAGTTTAAAAAAAGGAAATATTTAGGCATGCAATGGCCTGTGAGTTTGGTATGCGACGTACATCCTTCTACCTTTAGTTTACCATTTTGAACACAGCCCAGTTTAGCAGTCCAAAAATCATTACTATCTTAAGGCTATTCAGTAGCCTATTGGAAACAAGTTTATGGTCCCAGACTAGATCAGGGGTGGGCAAACTATGGCCCACGGGCTGGATCTGGCCCATCAGGGTTTTGGATCCGGCCCGTGGGATTGCCACCCCCACGGCATCGCAGGACCCGTGCCGCTCCTGGAAGCGGCCGGCACCATGCCCCTGCGGCCCCTGAGGGAGGAGGGTGTAGAAGGCTCCACACACTGCCCTCACCTGCAGGCACCACCCCCCAAAGCTCCTATTGGCTGGGAACGGGGAACTGCGGCCAATGGGAGCTTCGGAGGAGGTACTCGCAGGCGAGGACAGTGTGCAGAGCCCTCTGTCCCCTCCTTCCTCAGGGGCCACAGGGACGTGGTGTTGGTCACTTCCGGGAGCAGCGCTGGGCCAGGACAGGCATGGAGCCTGCCCTGGCCCCTGTGCATGCCGCTGCCACCGCAGAGCTGCTCCAGTTTAGCAGCGCCAGGTCAGAGCTCACACCCTGCACCCCAACCCCCTGCCCTGATCTCCCTGCCACACCCTGCACACTAACCACCTGCCCTGAGCCCCATCCCGCACTCCGCACCCTTCCTGCACCCCACCCCCCTGCACATCTCAGCCATTCCCACACTCCCAACCCCCTGCCCAAGCTCTACATTCATGGCCCTGAATGCAATTTCCTCACCCAGGTGTAGCCCTCGGGCCAAAATGTTTGCCCACCCCTGAACTAGATCCTAGCAGAATGGTGTCCACTTCACAAAAACAGCTGGCACCAACTGAACCTCCACTGGCAGCCTCAAGAGAGGAGCCAAGGGCTGAATGAGCATGGCAATTTCTCATCTCTAGAGATGGTCCTTACAGGGCAGAAGAGAGGTGCAATGGCAGGTCCAGTGGGCATCATTGCCTGTTCTCATGGTAAGTTACTTCAATTTCCACTAATGTCAAACTGGCACCTTTCTTGAATAATGAAGCGACCTTCAAAAACTGAAAAAAAAATGTATTCTTATGATAAAAACAATTTTTTAAGTGAAAGTGCCTCATTCTGTTTTCTATGCTCACTGCTTTTGAAAATGTGTCAGTTGAGATTTCTACACACCTGGGGAAAAAACCTAAAAGGATCCTGTCTAATTTGGAGAAAACAATTTGTTATCCTTAACAGAGCCTCAATAAATCTATTAATTTATGTGTCTCAGATATGTTTTCATAACATGTCAACAACAACATTAACACCCCCCCCCCCAAAATCCATGATACATTAAAGGCTTAATTTCAGCAGAGTTAAACAAGAGACCAGCCCCACAATCCATATCCACATGAGTAGCCCTGTCAACTTCAGTGGTACTACTGTTGTGATTCAGGAAAGCCGGGCCTCCGTTTTATTCCTGGTGTAGGGGTACAACAAATAATGAATCATAGACGAAAATAATCGGTCCGTGTGTGTAATGAATTATTGCAGAGCTTCAGAAGAACTAACAGAGATATTTCATTATACAGCTAGGCAGTGACCTGAATTAAAAACACTCACACAAGAATAAGGGGGAGTAAGAACTCCTTTCACATCCCTCCGCAACAATGCAGACGCATAGAAGCAAGTATGGTTACTTGACTATTTTCTCCCTCCTCAAAACAGATTGGCAAGGTGGGGTGAAAAACAAGCATAGCCTTGACCAAAGTAGTTGAGCTAGTGAGCGCCAGTAATCTCTTATTGTAGGCTGGCAGGAAATTACCGCCCCAGAAGCAAAGAGGAAGTAGAGAAAGAACCGTGGCTTGGAGCTGCATCTCAGATTCATAGTGCCTCCTGGTTTATTCCCATTTAGGCACCACACCAACTGAGGGCTCTGTCTGAAGTCACAGTCCCAGAATGTTGAAGCATCTTGCATAAGCAAGGACTTTCATCCTCATTACCTTTAGAAGTAAAAAGTAGAAAAGAGGCTGAAAGTGTAAAAAGCCTTTTTCAGTGATGTCTGGATCTGTGCATAACAGGGGAGGAGTCTACTGGCTATTTCATTGATCTTGCAACACCAGTGCTACCAACCTCAGAGTCAGCATCACATGATATTGAGATCCATGAGCTGGCTGCTGATGTTGGGCACTTCTGTCCCCTTGAGGCAGTAGATGAAAATATCAATTCTCAGTTAAAAAAACAAAACAAAACAAACTTCACAGAATGCTACTAATAAATGCTGTATTATAGGTATCTGGTCAGCAACATTTAATACATCTGTACCTATGTCTATATAAAACACATCTCTATAGATCTATACTTCTATACATAGAGTTTTTTAAATTTTGCAGGATACTTTGAAATACAGAGCAGTATTTTCGGTGCCTTTTGCATCACTTTGCTGTGTGCTTCATGCAATTTATGTCAAAACCTTTCAGCTAATTGCTGTTTGCTTTATATGGCTGTCAAGCGGAGTTTCACTTTGATTTTTGTTACACTTTTTTAGCAGTTTCAGTTCATATAATTTTAAACCTATTGAGCTTAGAGTTTTCTATTTGATTGAACCCATCTGGACAGCAGAAATGAGAACTTTGTTCTGGTCTGTAATATATTGCCCATCGTTTTGTGAAATTTGGATGTTTCATCACTGAAGTTTCACAAAGTAAAAAAATGTGTCTAAGTGGATTCATTACATTACTTGATTTTTGTCCACACTGAAAGCTGGGAATAGTCACTCAACCAATAGATATAGAAGTATTAACACAAAACCCCATATTCCTATCCAAAACTGTCAAAAATTTGGTTTTAACATTCAACAAACAGTCAAGGGAGCAAAGAACAGATTCTGATGAAACCTGGATAATTTAATTCCTAGGTTCAAGTTTGAAATTAGACAGATTTCATAAGGTTAAAGCTTTTGAAACCAAACTTTAACACACAGCAGCAGCATTCCATTGTCATTCTCTCTAGCTGAAATAACCCTTATCAAAAGGCAATTATTTTTTATTTGTTAGTGTTTTATTGCATCTAGTCCATAACTATCTACACTACCCACAAAATCCTCCTCTTTACCTAACATAGTCTGAGTACAAAGGGACAAAATATAGGTAGACAGACTGAAGAGAAGAGTTTTCCATTGTCAAAGCTATTCTATATTCTTGCTTTATATTAGATAATAACCAAATATTCTGTCGAATTAGCCGCACTGATGATCTTTTATTAGTTTCCTCTGTATATTTTTAACCTGCAGGAACATGGCCTTTAACTACAGTAGATGATCAAAACAAAAACAAACACCTTCTTCCAGGACTGGTCACCAACATGGGAGCAGGGGAGAGGGAGAGTGGGAAGGTAGGCAATTGCATTTGCTAGCTGTTGAAGAGATGACATTGCCACCAAGCAATATTATTATAAGATTTTATACTACATGGAATACAATGCGCCTGATTTGATCTCACTTACCCTAGTGCAACGCTATTGAACACACTGGAATTACTCCTGATCTACAGTGTTGTAAATAAGTTCTGGATCAAGCACAATGGGGTTGCATTGATATAAATGCAGACGTCAGTGTGGGGGGGGGGGCTGCTGCTTCCTCTTCTCCCTATTCCTCTGCTGCTCCCCTTCTTTGTGCTGTAGGGAGGCAGGAAAGGGTATTTCATGCTGCATTGGGGCACCAGACCCTAACCTAGCAATCAGGCAAAGGGTGGAGCTGACAGGCATGGTTCATGTGATGTCATCAATATCTAAGTCTTTCAGTGGGCTAAAGGAGAGCTCCCGATAAGAAACAGCAGTGCTTCCTCTTAGACAGGAGTGAATTGGAGCCTGGAAAAGGGATCAGGGTGGTCTCCTTTATCCATTTCCCCACCAGGACAGAGCAGGACTGAGATTACACGGCCACCTTGGGCCAAGTTTGTTTTAGTTAAACTACCATAATTGAAACAGAACCAAGCAAGACCAAATGTCTCCCAGGAAGATTACCCCCGAAGAGCTGTTTTTTGTGGGCTGGATCTTTTTACTGGTTTGGGGTTTTTTTCATGCTGGCTTAAAAGGGTTAGTTATCTCAGGCCCACGGGGTGGGGAAGCAATTCTATCCAAGGTTCTATCAGGCAGCATTTTTTGAACTAATCGCAGTTGTGAAAGTTACGGTATTGTTTGCAGTGTATTTTTTGAAGCATTTAGTGTTTTATGGAAAGTCTGTCATTTAGAAAAGCATTCCAGACAAATTCACTGCAGGATAAGCTACTGAGAGAGACTCTTCTTCACCCTCCCGGTCTTACTCTCAAGTGAGTGCTGCAAAATGGCTGGCCACCTTTTAACCATCTGTGCTTACCTGTTAGTAACCTAAATATTATAAGGCTCACACCCCTGATGCAGACTAAATCCAATTAGTAGTTGTTGGTTTATCAATCCAGCAAAGCAGATTTAGAATAAATCATTCCTGGCCCAAAGCAATCCTTAATAACAACTTCTAGACACTCTAAAGTATTCTGTGTCTTTTGTCTTTCACCTCATCACTGTTAACAGCTGATGAAGAGAGGGACTAGGAGGAAAGGTCAAATCAAGGTTTCAGTCCAGCTGTTCTGTACCTGGCAGTGGTACAATATGCACCTACCTAGCTTGCTGGCAGACATTGCAGAGCCATGCCTTGTCCTTCTTCTGATAGGAGCTGCAGTTCTTGCAGATGTTGTATTTGCAATCTTGGCACTGCCGCTTGCTATTGATGAGAAATGTAAAAGGAGAGCAACAGCGAATGCAACAGTGCTCATTAAACTTCTGCTGCTTAGAAAGGATGCTGCACTTGTTACCCTCTTCATCGAGTTTCTGCTTCATCTCACTGGAACCAAAAAGAACAAAAAGACTAATCAAAATAATCCTCCATTTGGAATTGTCTCTGTACATCATTTAGTCCCCTACTTACAGTTGCATCAGGCCCCCAAAACAGCCTTCTATGGGAAAAATGCATGATAGAAATGCATAGTCTGGCCACAGAACAGGGAATCAGGAGCTTCCGTAGTCTAATCATGCCTCTGACTGTGCACTTGGGCAGGTCACTAACTCTCTGGACCATGTTCTGGAGCAAACCATATGACTTCACATCCGTAGCCCTCTTCTTTGTTAATAATTAATAGGAGTTTTTAACGATTCATTACTGTTTTTAGAATGTGTTGAAGATGAAAACCACTGTACAAAAGTGAAAGAGCTGGTTGGACAGTATTTTAAAAAACTGATCTGATTCATGAGGTAATATTATTCACAAGAGCCTCAATTCAGCTTAATTGCATGCTTAACTTCAATGAGATTTAAAAATGTTGCTGAATAAGGGCAAATATTGGACCAACTGCTGGTTATTAGTTAAAATATTTCCAAACCGTGAACGTTCCATAAGCGTTAGCACAAGTGTTTATTCGTCCAAAAATTCATCCCAGAGGTTTGATATTCGTTATTTGCTTTTCTACTATTTAAAACGTATCAGCCATCCAATCGAAGAGTGGAAACAACACCATGTGACTTAAGCAACTGATCACAAAATACAAACAACAAAGAGCATCTAGTTAAAGTGAGCAGCTTGTAAACACTGTATAGGCTGCAAAATAGTCATTGAAATTACTCTGCAAACTCTTAAGATCAATGCATACACTAGAAGAAAATCAGGATTGTTTTGTGGCCAATTTCCTAAATAAAAATGGCCTACATTTACATAGAACAGTACTATAACGAACAGTTTGGCCACTTCTACTGACTGATCATCATTATTTAGTATGACCAGACAACATAGGATAATGTCCAAAACTCATATACAGCAGGACATGTTGATTAACATATA
The DNA here is from genome assembly GCF_003597395.2 of Chelonoidis abingdonii. Lineage (NCBI taxonomy): Eukaryota > Metazoa > Chordata > Testudines > Testudinidae > Chelonoidis > Chelonoidis abingdonii. The sequence goes on from NC_133770.1 coordinate 87,725,677, forward strand.
GGAAAACAATCATGATTCATTGACTTTAATTTAAATGAACACTTTTTTATTACACCGTTGCTAAAAGAACAGATAAAAAGATGTATTTATTAGCACATATGTATTCAGAAATTGGTTTAAGATTCAGTATATAAATCACTGTAAACAAAGCTTGGTATGTTTCTAAAAAGCCCATAGTACTGTGTTATTCATCTTCCTATCTGCCATTTCCACCTCTCAAATTCATAACTCAAAGTGAAAACAGTCCATTTTGTGAAAACCTTACAAACCAATTCTAAAGTTAAAGTCTAAAAGGAATGCAATTACATCAGTGATATAAAAGGTATATTTTCCAAACCTACACAGACCTTGGTATTAAATGGAGTTCTGCATGCATGAGATGTTTTGAATATTTAACACCATGGACCTACTTAGCCACTGGTGGTATTGATCCATCTAAGAGCAGCTGAAGAATACAGTATTGCTTAGTTACGCCAGATAGGCAGATCAAACGTAAGAAGAATGTCTATGCAGTTCCAAAGGAGAGGCTTATTTTATTTAAGACATTTGTTTTCCAGGGGGAATTATTTATTTCTGTGACTGTCCAGGAGAAAGATCACAGTTCAAACAGACATGAGACCATCACTTATAGGGACAAGTTAAGGGAATACAGTTTGTTTAGCCTGAATAAACTGGACCAAATTAATTCCTGGGGTAATTCCACAAACTCAGTAGTTATGCTAGCGATGAATTTGGCTCATGATATTTAAAGCGTGAGCAGACTGTATTTAAAAACGGGGAAATGTAAAGGGAGGAAAACCATTTGTAGTAGTAAAGAGGTAAACTGTGGTTAGTCATTACACTGCCACACAAAAGGGAAGGGAGAAAGGAAGCCCCCTCCCCGCCCTCGCATTGTCTTTTCCAATTTGTGATTCATTTATACGAACCTTTAATGTAAAGGAGGCAAAGGTATCCACAATGTCTACCATCAAATCTAACTCTGCCACAGAACTTTGTTTTAGAAGTGTGTATTTTAGGAAATAGAAATGTACACTCACGTTGTTAGACTAAAAATTAATTAATTAATTCTTCTGATTGAACCAAAAGGTCTTGTTGTGACAGTTTATGTAAAAAAACTAAGTATTTCACTTCAGTCACTGCTTTGGGTAGTGAATGTTTTCTGGCATGTCATCCTACTCAAAAGCCGGTTTAGGAACATTATTTAGCATAATGCTTTTGGTCTAATTCTCTCGATTAAATTTTGATTGACGGTCTCCTTCCTCTTTTCTTTTTGTATACTGTGTCAAAAACATTAATTGTCGCTGCCATGCTTCAATTTGTTTTTAAATGTCCTAAAGGAGTTTAGCCAGCTTCATAAAAAAGAGGCCAGGTTTGCAGCTTGACTATTTAATACTCAGATTTATGATCTGTTATAGTAGGTATCTTGGTGTTCTGAAGATATGTATCGCAAATCAGATTATACAAATTATAGGTACCTGTAATTTGGAAATCGATCAAATACAGTCATAACACCACACTTGTGATGGAAGAGCTAGCGCCAGAGCAGTTGTTCCCAAACTTTAACAATCAGTGAACCCCTTTCACTAAAATGTCAAGTCTCGCAAACCCCCTGCTAAAATGAATATTTCCAGGGATTCTCTCCTTTACCGAAGTATGAATTATAAAAGCAGTGATCTTGGAAATATAAAATTTTGTTTTATGACATTATTTATTATCATTACAGTATTTTTATTACATTATGAAAACGGCAACACTCTTCCAAGATCTCACTTTCGGAGCTTGCATCACTTTGAATAACCCTTTTATAAGACAAGGCTCCTGTGTTTCTTCAAGGAGTATCAGATGTGAAACAGCATGAAGGTATTTAAGAAGCCAACTCAAAGAGTTCCTCTTACACAAGCATTCAGGTCTTGAGCAGTCCAGGCAAACAACGCACATTACAACAAAGCCTAAACTTGTTCTCCATAATAATTTTAAAAACAATACAAGCTGCCTATTTAATTTTAAAAACAGCAAAAAAATATCCACCTCCCTTTCCATTTCTTATAAGGAGTCTTGAAGTTTAAAACTCCTCACTGTGATTGATATGCTTGCTTTGATCTGCCTAGCTCCTGGAAGTCCAGGGACTGCATGTTGCTGGCTCCGTGCTGTCTGGGGTCCCTAGGGACAGCTCTGTCCGCCATTAGGGAAATTTTTCCCCAAGAACCCCCTGTAACATTTTGCAAACTTCAGTTTGGGAACCACTGCACTAGAGGTAAGAATGAGACGGGGAGTCAGTATTCCTGGATTTTCTTCCCAATTCTGCCATTTATTTGCTGACTTTGGACAGATCACTAAATTCTCTATGCTTCATTTTACCCATCTGTAAAATAGATACAATAATACAGACTGCATCTAAACCCCATAGGTTCTAGGAAGACTAATTGTATGAAAAATTGGGATCCTTATATGAAAGATACTAGTTCAAAATATGTTGCATCATTTCACACTAGTTGTCATAAAAGTTATCTAGTTTGCTTTATAGGATCCCCCTCCCATGACGATAGCATCTGAGCAACTGATCCAAATATGAATCTGTTCCATCACCAATACAGTTTGCAGGCAATTGAGTTATCATTACTAAGTAAAATCTGCTGTATGTGCAGTACTATCATCCTTATGGTTAGGGGTCACCAGCCCGAAAAGGCTGAGAACCACTGCTCTAGCTCAGAGGTTCTCAAGCTATTTACCACTGTGGGCCGCACATCTGGGCTGCATCCAATACTACCCTTTATGGGCCCGAGGATGTCACATGGGCTGCAGCTCTGTGCTGATTGGGCTGCAGGTTGAGAACCATTGCTCTAGCTCAATCAGAAGTTCTGAGCTTGATGCAGGAATCACTTGGCCTGGGTTAAACAGCTGATCAGACTAAAAGACCCCTCCTGACCTTAAAATCTATGAATCGCTGTAGATGTTGAAATCTAGACTAGAGAAAGCAATTATGAAGGGAACAATCATCCAAAGCAATAGTGTAGAGGAACAGACCAAAGTGACCTACTCTTTATTTTGCTTCTCTAATCTCTAGAAGTGTGTGATAAGTATGGACTATGCACCAGCTTATATGGCTTCTTCTCTAAACAAATGACTAAGAGTGTACACAGCTGAACACAGTCACATGTAGTGAAAATAGTGCAAGACACCTGTTACATACTGGAGGCAGCCAGCCCCTACTGCTTGCGTTGCCACGACTACACTATTTTAGTGCACTAGCTCAATCAGAACTAGCATGGCTATGTCTCCTCAAGCTTGGAATTACTTTACCGGCTCAAAGAGTAGACACTCCCTAAGTTAAAGGGGAGCAAAGGCTTACAGAAGATGTGTATATGGGGATAGAAAGGAAATGCACGGAGGAGGCAAGAGTCTTCAGAACTTTGTAGAAAACTCTGGGTCTGCCCTATCTTGTTGCTTTGCCAAGACTTTGCTCCTTATGCTGTCCTAGCTAGCCAGACAACAGCTCCTGCTACTGAGAACCTGAGGCAAAGGAACCCTGCAGGCTCAGAAACCAGAAAGCAAATAAAAAGTCCCCACTATTTATTTATTTATTTTTTCAACTTTATGATTTTTCAGGCATGACTCACGGTGTTTGAATGCTTGGGCTTGGCAATACTACTGGTATCTTCTCCTTCAATTGTTGAGGTGCTACTCTCACTAAATCACCGTCAAGCGCCAATGCAGCCAATAGGTTGCATTGTCCAGAATATGGAAACTGTTCAGCTTTTAAAAGTTTATTGAAAAGAAGGTACAGAGGGAAGCAAAGAAGTCTATTAGAGAATGAGGAATCACCAACACCACTTCAGGAATGGAATGACACTGGAGGGCCTGATGACCAGGACTTTAAATTAGCCCATTTCCACTGCTCAGTCATGAAGTAAATAGGACAACAAGGTAGAGAATAAAAGGCAATCCTGGCACTCACTCTCACAGCTAACAGGTAAGCTCCAGCAGGGAGAGGCAAACTGGTTCCAAAGATCCAATAACTTGGATGAGTGTTAAACAGTTTTGAGTTTTATCCAAACCTTACTATACATCACATTATATGCCATAGCCTAGTAATGAGAGTATGTAACCCAGTGTAAATTATTACTGTAGTATAAAACTGGGCAGCAGATCCAAACTTTTTCTAGGTCTTTTATTCCAGTTGTTTTTATTGCTAGAAAAGAACATTGTACAGAAACTTTTTGAAAAGGGAAAAGCCAATATTTTGTCTCAGGAGCTAGATGGCCCGTGTCTTAATTTGGTCCCTGCCTCATGTACCTTCCAGAGGCAGGCTGCAACACGACAAGTGCACCTGCCTCAGTTTCTTCTTTAGTCACCTATGCAAAGGAATGTTGTCTCAATGATAAATTCAAACAAAGTACCACAGTCCCCTCATAGCAAAAACAGCTCCTCAAACTCCCCAAAATAAAACAAGATTACAAAGCAGCTGCTTTTCAACCCCATTCAAAGGTCACCATTCCCAGGTCACCCACCCAAGGGAGTCATTAACCATTCAATCGCTGTTCCTCTAGTCCTGTTTCGGGGCCCCCTTCTCCACATCTTCTACACAAGAGTTTCAAGACCTGCTTCTCTCCCACGAGCATTCTCCTATAGTCTCAAATCAGGTATCCCGCAAGAGGATTCTCTGCAGTGTTTCACTTCCCCAGACCTTCTTGGCTGTAAGTCCTACCCTGCTCAGTGGAACTTTCTTCCAGGACCAAGTCCTTGTTCCTGGGCTCCTCCCACAGCACTCCATTCAGGTCTTCTGCCCACGGACTCCCTGCAGTGTTACACTCCCCAGGTCTCTGACTGTGAGCACTACCCCTGTTCCCGGGGACCTCCCTGCAGTGTCAACCCCTTGCTTATGGTCCCAGCTTACACTGAATATGCTGGCTCTCCCCTTCTTACAAGGGGTCACTGGGCAAGTCTTCCTGTAACTTGGCAGGGTTTTCTAGCTCTAGACGCTTCTCTCAACTGTTTTCCTCAGAATTCATCACTAGCAGTTCATGGTTACTGCTCTCTTTCTGGCTTCCTGCAGCTCTTTACCTTGAGCATGTTTCTGCTGCTCCTTTGGCCTCTCTTCTATGCTCAGGCAGCTCTGTACTGAATGGTTACAACAGATAAGAATACTGCAGTAACTATGTAAGCAAACACACACACAAATTGGGGGGCACAGAATGTATTCTGGGGAGGCGTGAGAAGACAGAGTGAAGAGTGCTGGCCGCTGGTCACATGCTCAACTCTGAAGGCAGTGCTGCTGCCAGCAGCAGCGCAAAAGTAAGGGTGGCATGGTACGGTATTGTCACCCTTACTTCTGCACTGCTGCTGGTGACGATGCTGTCTTCAGAGCTGGCCAGCTGGAGAGCAGGTGATTTTGGAGCCTGTAGATAATGAGTATTTGCCTTTTCTAAGATTAAGAGAAGAACAAATATAAATGCCTGGTTCAAGAATATAAAACAAGCATTTACTATGACTTTTGGGGGATTGGAAGTATCCTATATATTACCTCTCCATAAATGGCATGTAGAAATCACGCCCAGGGCTGAGTAAATTCATATTATGAGACTGATAAGTACTGTACACTTAACAACAGAAATTATTATGCTAAAACCTTACTGAGATACTGATTTTTTAAAGCACTATCTGCATCCAAATGTACCCTGGATACAATCTCTCTTTTTTTTTAAATTCAACCCAGTGGAAACATTGGATTTTGTTCATTCACACATGCTCCTGATAATGGGAAGTGTAGGTACACCAAAGGCCTTTGTATCTTTTATTAAACATCATAAAATACATGTAATGAAGGCCAAGTTGTGGAAACTCACTGCTAATTGTTGCTGAACCAATTACACCGCTGATGGGCACTGTGAATGTCAGCATGCCTAACACGTGCCATGTTCTTAAAAATGCACAGCAGGCAATGCAATTGCTAAGGGAGAGAATAGATTCAGCCAGTACCAAGATCAGAAGTGAACACACCACATGCCCAACATCAATCCCACGCTAACTGCGCTAGTCTCTAACCTAAGCTGATAACAATTTCATGGCCAGGGGAAGCAGTTTCACCAAAAGAATGATTCATGCTTTTTCACTTTACAGACACTATCAGTTGGAGCTTTTTCCCAGTTGCTGGTACAGCCGTCAGATTAGTGTTTATAATCAACTGGAAATGAGTGATATGTCAGACCGTAATTAGATGATAAATACATTGATATTATTTTAAATTCCTTCTTCCTATGTAAGCTTGTAAATTGTTAAAGAGACATATTTAGCCTCATTTTCTGCTGTCCTGTTGTATAAGAACAGGGGTTCTCAAACTTCGTTGTGTCTGTAGTAGTTTATGCATCCCCTCCTGCCATACAAGTACATTTACTGATTAAAAAATAAAATCAACATGCAACTCTCACTAAATATTAAAAACAGTACAGCATTAATTCAAACAGAGCCATTTAAGTATATAGTACATAGCTCTCCGTCTGGTCAGCTCTGAAGACAGCACTGACACCAGCAACAGTGCAGAAGTAAGGGTGACAATACCATACTATGCCACACTTACTTTTGCGCTGCTGCTGGCAGCAGCACTGTCTTCAGAGTCGGGCAGGTGGCCAGCGCTCTCCACTCTGTCTTCTCATGCCTCCCCAGAATACGTTCTGTGCCCCCCAGTTTGCGTGAGCAGCACTTTTGACTAATGGGTTTTGAATATGTGTAAGTTGATACACATAAAAGAAACAGGAAGTAAATTATAAAGCTATTCTTTGAGGGTTCTCATGAGGTCAAAGCAAAGCTTGAGTGGTTAATGTAATCACTAGGATTTGAAGCAGAAATCATTGCCCTGTCATTCAAATTTTGCCAGATTACTTTGCATATGTATCGGAGGGGTAGTTAGTCTGGATCTGTAAAAGCAGCAAGGAGTCCTGTGGCACCTTATAGACTAACAGATGAATTGGAGCATGAGCTTTCATGGGTGAATATCCACTTCGTCGGATGAGAGACATGGCAGATGAGGAAAGATTTTGAGATATGAGAGAGAGAAAGAATGCACACATATAGTTAGGGAAGAAAAAATGTGTTTAGAAACCCTCTGCCAGTGCAGATTTGTGTTATTATCCATTTCATTATCAATAAGCAGTTGTTACTTTCCTCATGGTGACATGTAGCAGTCCAGCATATACCCCTGGACCCATCACCCAGACCGTGCAGTTAGGTAAGCAGTACAGCTTGCTGAGGAAGCAGCTTTTATGGCATCAGAAGCAGGCAGCATCAGAGGACTGCACTGAGGCAGGTCAGCACTGCAGTATGCACTGACAAAGGCAGTTTTATTATTGTTTGTGACAAACAAGGAGTAACGCTATCGTATAGCAGCCTCGCCTGGAGTGCCCCCTTTCGACAGGCTGCAGTACGACAATTGTGCCTACCCTCCATTTCCCTCCTTTTGAGTCTCCACAAATAATTCACAGTGTATTACTGAGAATAAATAAATATAGCCCTTGGGGAAAGATACAAATACAATCTCTCTGTGATCCATTTATTAAAAAAATCTTGTTCACACAAATCATAACAGAAGTCTTTCTACTATCATTCAGAATTCCCCCAGCATAGTCCAAACAGTATATGCAACATATAGCCCTGGAGTCCCTCACAACGTCCCGGCTCTCCAGCATAATCCTTTCCTGTCCTTGCACCAGGAAAACCACACTAGCCATTCCAGCTGGAGTGCAAATCCACTCTTCCCAGCAAACCTCCCCACAGTTTCTCTCTTGGGAGCCTCCTTGCTAGGGGAGCACCCTTAACTCCCCTGGGCCCTCTCAAGGTTCCTCTGGGTCCTGCTCTCTGGCCCTGAAATTGTCAGCGGTTAAGCTCTTCTGCTGCTCCCCTGCCTTCAATCCTTGGCTCCGGCTTAGAACCAGAAGGCAACTCCCTCAGTGACTGCTTCTCCTGCCCTCTGGCATAATGAAGTCAGCCAGAAAACCCCTCTTGCTGCTCTCCTTTCCTTCGGTCTTTCCCCAGGTAACACCTTCTGCTTCCTTCTGGGACCTTCCACAGACTTCTGGTCCCCACCAACTCTCACCTGCTCTGACTCACTGAGATTCACCTACTCACTCATTGGGTGTCTCTGCTCTCTAGGACCCAGGGGATAGCCCTCAGGTGATATCCTGACCACTCAACTGACCAAATGGGAGCACTTGCTCTGGCAAGGGGGGCTGGACCTATTTCATTTACTGGGGCCAGACACCCTGTGACAAATATATATAAAGAATGAAGTTTTCTCCAAATCATTTTGTAATTCTGTGTTCAAATGTAGAGCCGGCCACACACCCTACTAGTGCTAGCACTGTTGTGCAGCTGAGCAGACTAATGAACAGAGCAGGTTCAGAATTTTTCATTGAAAGTTGTTGTTTTTTCCTCCCTCCCCAGAAAATGATGATTTGTCAAAACTAAAACTTCTTCTTCGAGTGATTGCTCATATCCATTCCAGTAGGTGTACGCAACGCGCGTGCACGTTCGTCGGAAGACTTTTACCCTAGCAACTCCAGC